>NC_066880.1:1872500-2064183 GCF_022985175.1 Labeo rohita | reverse complement strand
CATGTTTCCTCATGTTTTTGTCAAAACTTAATCAACTTAACCAAATAATCAAAAGGATTAATATTGTCTAATTCATTACTAAACAAACAAATGCTTTCTTATTTAACCAAAAGTAGGACAATTCCATCCAAATGTCCACTATAAGCAAGCTAATTCCAAATTAAAGTGAAATGAAAGCATTTTAGCATATCTGACACAATATTGTGTATCATATTACCATGACCTAATTTTTCAAAGACATACCAATTGAATACTTACAATTCAAGTCACACAACCTGGTCATTGACGAATGACACCACTGCTGATATCTTATGATCAAATGTAGTAATCTCATAAATATAGACAAATAATTTGCATTTTTTGTTGTCAGTTTCAAAGATGTCAATTAAAAGAAACCCATCGGCATTAAGAAAAATGTATTTAAAAATTACAGGCTGAATGTTCCAAAAATGCAGTCAAGACGTAAATCACAGAAAATATTCCAAATGATTTTGCAGCGTTCTAATAAAACTATAGGGATGGATCTTGAGGGGCTTTTAGTAAGACGTAGGAATATTTAAGAAGAATGTCAGTAGACTGTTTAGATATGAACTTGTACAAATGCACTCTGTCCTACTGACTACTTAATTTCAGTTTCTCTTCATCCTCACAAGAACAAGAACTAGAACAAAACATACCTACAGAATAATACATATCTAACCAGTGACTGAAACTCAGCCCATCCTAACTTCAAAGATTTAACTAATGTGGAAACATTCTTCAAAACCTTTAGAATGGAAAATAGGACAGCAAGACTTTTCTCATGATTGCAAAGAAAGATAACACTATCGTCATTCATCTTTCCCTTATTTTTACTGAAAGGAAACGACTACAAAAAAAATCTCATTTCCCTATCATTTATGCCCCAAAAAATATTATTATGCCAGTATTTACAAAATATCACAATTATAATTCTTAAGCAAAAGAAATCAATGTTCTACTATCACAATATCACATATTACAGTTTTTGCTTTCTGACCAGTGTACATGTAAAGTTACAGATTAAAAGGAACCACAGAACAGAAATGGCCCTATTAATTTTTTCATGATTTAAATAAAGACAAAGCAGATATTGTTATTGCAGCACATAAACACTAATGGAAAAGATTAAACAATTCTTTTATTAGGCCACACCTAAGAAATTAAGATATTTTTAAAAACCCACAAACTGTGTCATCAGTTCCACATTAAAATGTCGCTAGACAATATGCATGTAAAATGTTGGATTTTTTTTGTTGTTGTTGTGGAAATAAACAACACTGAAATACTTGAATTCAGACCAGTGCTTGAAGTGGGCCGGTACAAAAATTGACCGTTTCCATTGGCGTATTTTCAATTCACAATTTAAATTTGTGCATCTTGAAGGGTAACGGAAACGCACCTAGTGTCTCCATGCTTTAGGTCAGAAAATGAAAAATTAAAATAGCAGATTAAATAAAATAACTCATGCACGTTCATATTCAAGTTTAATAAAATATTGCATTTGGATCCGCCTGCTTCTCGCCTCATCCGCTCCGTAACATAACCTTGTCTGGTGCAAAGGTATTTTTCTTGTTGTATGATGTCGATTTATAAAAAAGATAATTATATAACAGGTACCTTGCTGATCTACTCCCTAGTACTTTCTGTTGCAACTGTTAAAGATTTACTATAACTTCTTATAGAAATCTTCTGGGTTAAACTGTTTGTGTTTTCTTTGGGTATTTATTTTATGTCATGAAAGCAAGTCGACTTTTTTTTTTTTTTAAGAAAACATTAATTATATTAAGAAATCAGTGATACAAAATGTTTATGATAAAGGAGGTCTGAATTTTATCAGCTTTAGTTCTCTAAACAGTAACTTTAAAATAAATGGGTTAAGACAATATCTTCAAAATCCTTAATCAGTTTGGAATATAATTCCTCAGTATATTTTCTCCCATGTGGGTAGCATAGAATTTCTTTTAATGTATAACTATAAAATTATATATAAAAAGCTTCAGATTAAGTCTTAAGATATTAGGTTTTATGTCTATTTTCCCCCTAGAGGTTTATTTTGGAATAAAACTAATATTTTGTATAGAAATATGTCTTTATTTCTTTAGCGGTTTGTTATTAATGAGTCATTTATTTAATACTAAAGGGACCTTAAGTCAAAAAAATGTAAAAGCAGATATATATCTGCACTTTCTGTCTGTACTCCCTGACCTGAAACGTGTTTTTCCAGGTTAAAGCCTAACAACTATAAAATTAGTTTTTGAAAGAGAATATCTCTACTCTTTTTTTTATTTCATACCGGAACAATCTCGTTAACCTTTTAACTGTCACTCCCATTTTTGAACACAGACATAAAAATGCACTATCCAGACTTACATTTTTATAATTCATCAATGAAAACTTTTTGTAATATGATTTTGATGTACATTTTCTGTGTTGATGCAATGTCTGATTTTAAAATGCCTTTCAAAGGATGAATTTTGAGATTTTAAGTTTTGAACTGATATATAATTTCTTATGATATCTAAAGCATGATAGAGAAAAAGACAACAAAGAAAGTCTTTTGTGACAAAGGACAGAACTCATGTTATGATATAGATTTTTTAAGCTGCACTCTTGACATATATTAATCTACTACTTTTCCGACATAATTTCTAACACAAAAATATGGTAAAATATCTACTTAGACCTTTCCAACAATGTATAGTTTGTCATGATTAGATTAGGATTTATTTGTAATATGGTGAAGTAAACTTAGGCGTCCCACTGGGTGGACAGTGACAGTTAAAGGGTTAAATAATGTAAATTGCAATCAAGTTTGGTCATTAACTCAAAAGTTTCTTCTTACAAATAAGGTTGAGGAAATTTCATATAAAATAATTCACAGAGTTTATCCTTACAAAGACTTTGTATGTTTTTTCAAAATGATATTGATTTAAAATACTCTTTTTGTGAATGTTCCACTGACAATATTTTAAATAATTTTTCTTTGTCTTCTAAACATGTGATTTGAGTGTATTTGGATTTTGGTCATTTTTTATGTAAATTTCACATTTACAAAAGCATGTGAGGTCAGACCTCTTTTTATAAATTCAACAAAATCTACTATTACAGTATCTATGAATATGCTTTTACTGTTGTTATTACTTCCTACATATATTAATACATTTTAAACAAATTAAGTAAACACTTCATTTATTTCTTAGGTAAAAGTGTAATATTATGCATATTATTTATTAAAAAGGAGTAAAAAAAAAAAAAGGTTAGGTTTATGATGTTTAAATATTAACAAAATGAAACACAAAAGCAAGTGCAGCACTGACAAATATACTATATTTTAATTGTATTGATTCTGCCCCAGCCTTCTTTAGCAACAGTATGAATTTATCTCACGTTTTTCCTCAGTTGTTCAGTCATCTGGATAGTCAGGTTCCTTGTCATTTTTGTACACTGTATAGGGCATTCGAAAAATGCCAGACAATGACGTTGCAAAGTCTTTTTATCACATCACTAAACTGCAGCTGTCACTGCAAGTGGACTTTTCCAGTAATTGCCGCAACCAGTTAAACAAGATTCACTAAGAACTATATACAGTGCGTGACTGTCACCACTGCATTAACAGTGTTTTTGCAGTTTATGCAAATTATCACAAGTGGCCAAAATAATCCATAAGCCAAACAATCCAATAAAAAAATCTGAGCCAAAGTATATCTGACACATTAATAGGTGAATCATACCATGACCTCCTTTTTAAAAACCTACTGACTAAATGTATAGCAGCTATATTACGCCATACCAGGTCAAGAATCTCTTGCATGACCAGCATGTTAATCCTCAAATGGCCATTAGTAACATAATCACTAAATTTATGTGTTTAAACTACATACAACAGCAGCTCGTACAATATGCACATATATTTATCCTGACGACACATTATTTTATTTATTTATAATTTATATATATATATATATATATATATATATATATTTGGTCTTCAAAATATGTGATTTTAGTGTATTTGGATTTTGTCTTTTTTCAATGTAAATTTCATATTCACAAATGCAAGTGAGGTCAGACCTTTTTTATAAATTCAACAAAATCTACTATTACAGTATCTATGAATATACTTTTACTGTTGTTATTACTTCCTACATATATTAATACATTTTAAACAAATTAAGTAAATACTTCATTTATTTCCTGGGTAAAAGTGTATTATTATACATATTATTTATTAAAAAGGAGTAAAATAAATGTTACATTAGTTAAGGCATTAGGTTTATGATTTTTAAATATTAACAAAATGAAACAATTATTGGATTGTTGGCAGGAACATATTTACAATTAAAGCCACATAACCTGACAACTGACACCACTGCTGATTGCTTATTTGGGTAAAGTTATAATATAAAATATTACTCTCCAAAAAAGTAACTAATTATGTTACTGATTTGCATTTATGGAAAGTAATGTGTTATGTTACTTTTGCATTAATTTTTAAATCTGGACTGGAATTTGTTGGAATAGAAAAAGTTCTATTTTTGGCAAATGTAAAATCCATTTCATGCCAAAAGTGAAATGAATAAGCCTGAGGCTGAAGGAAATGTAAATTAATGTCTGTACAGTAGACAGCACAGCTCAAAAAAAACGTTCAACTGATAATACATAAATGAAACACAAATGTTATGTTCATCTTAAACCATTCTTTAGTATGGTTGAATTGGAGCAGCAATTTTGCAGCATTCTAATGAAACAAGAATGGATTTACAGGTGCTTTAGTAAGATTTAGGAATATTCAAAAAGAGTGTCAGAGGACTGTTCAGGCATGAACTTACATGAATATTTGTCACACTCTTTCCTAGCAACTCCTCAGTTACAGTTTGTATTCACCTTCTTTAAGAATTAGAACAATGCATATTTTTGTTAATCTGACTAGTGACTAAAACTCAAGCCATCTTGCCTTTAAAGAACATTCTTCAAAACCTGCAGAATGGAAGATTGAATGGCAAGATTCTTTTTATCATATAGCATCATATAGCATTTTATCATATAGCATCACTATGAACAATAAGCAAAACAAATGATAGCGCTATCATCGTTAATCGTTTTCTTAGTTTTACTAAAAGGAAATTATTATAAAAGAAAAGGGGGGGGAAGCAAGAAAACTCATTTTGCTTAACCATTTATTTATTTATTTTACTTTTTTTCTTATTTACCTTCTGGGTCATTCACACTGAATTGTAATAGCCCTATAATTTATGCCCCATAATAAATGCCAGAAATCATAATATTCATATAAATCAGCCTTATAAAAGCCTTTTCTTCAGCTATTATTACAGTTTGAAAAGGAACTGCAGAACAGAAATTACTATATTGTTTTTGCATTATTTGTATTAATGCAAATCTGATTCTGTTTGCTGTTGCAGAACATCCTTTCAAGTAAAACAGAATTAATGTAGTATATAATAACAAAGGTAAAGGGTTAAAACATTATTTATGACACAAAAAAACACACTAATGAAAAAACCCACAACAAATGCAGCATCAGTTACACATTAATAGACAATATGCATAAAAAAAAAAAAAAAAAAGTTGCCCATTTTTTGTGGAAATAAACTAAAAGAGGGTCAGGACACTCATCAGTGGAACAAGTAACAGCATCAGAGAAGCACACAGACAAGAAGCCTCAGATACCTTCACTTGCTCTGGAACCCACTTATCTGTCAACAGGGAATATAATGCAATGAAGTGTAATGTATTCACAGCAGAAATCAACAGAAACCTTAATTTACAAATGATTGAAACAAATGTAATGTTTACCTGTGTTCCCATCAGACAACATCAGAGGACCCATAGATATGGAAGCACTGTCATGGAATTCCAGAGACCTGCGCCCTCTCCAGTGATGTTCAGAGTTACAGTCCTAAAAGGGAAAAGAGCAAATCGACTTGTGTGAATATCAAAAAACAAACATGGAACATAAAGGAGTGCACAAAGTGACCAGCAGAGGGCAGCCAAAAGAATTATTTTAGCAGCCTTGAACATTAGACCTTACCACCATACCAAGCTTTGGTAGTGTTTGATCAACACAGGTTTATAAACTGCAGATTTGTATACCTTTACATTTACCCATCACATTTTATTGTAGATACTCCATATAAAAAATGTTTCACAACTATGGTACTAAAGCTACTCTCAAAAATAGAATATTACCATTTTATGAATTATGAGTTTTTGTAAACTCACCAGTGAGCAGTGATTGCTCGACAGAAGGCAAAGGTGAACAGCACAGTGTAGGTAAAGCTTGGTGGAGTTTGCAGTGAAGATAAACATCCTGAAGGAGAAACGGCTGGACGTCGAGACGCCGTTCTGCAGCAACTCCACTGTGTCGTCATTTGGATTGGGACACCTGAGAATAGCAATAATGACAAATGATTTCATATTGAATATTCAATACAAACACAAGCTCCTGTAAATCATCACACTTTGGATAAATGTGTAATCTTGTAGCCTACTTTAATTATGAAATACTGAAGGCAAGGTATGTAAAGCTAAAAGTTATATGATTGTTTATTTATTCAGTAAAATGTTACATTGTATTAAGGCTAAGCTTAATGGAAGGAAGAAAAAAAAACACTGCTTTACTCATTAATGATGAGATCCCAGCGGAGACTGTAATCAGGATCATTCACAGGTGTAGCCCAACACGTGTCCATCACTAGGGCAAACTGGCGGCTGTCAACCCCCTCAACACGAACTTCCACATTCATCTTCTGGTTGAGTTCTGCATCCACTTTACCAGTGAAGGGCCGGGTAAACTCATCATCCTCATATGGAATCATCCGAACCTGATATCTCCCTTCACCAGCGGGAAGTGTCTTGTGCACAACGCTGTTAAAATAATGCATAAAACTCTGTTGAAGCTACTCAGCTTTATAGGTAAAATTCTACAATCCATGTTTTGTCTATAGTATATTAATATCGTAACACAATCTTCTTAAATCCATCTTAAATCTTAAATCAATCTCCTAATCACATCATTATTTACACAGGGTAGCTGACTGGGTTTTATTGCATCAGCAGTCAGTGAACTCGCTGCTCAACATTCAAATACTTGGCCAGTGTTTGCTGTAGCAGTTTGCAGTTCGCTTTCCGAAAGTATCTGTGATAAGTAAACGCTCAGACTTATTAATTCCTAAATGAGCGATCATAAGTTTTAAATAAGCGTCATGTTTAACAGTCTTGCATTCGATGCATTACCTCAATGGCTGTTCATTTATAAGAAAATAAAGTATTATGGCAATTATCAGTTGACTTTAGATTATTATATCTTTCTTCAGGTTCTATTAGCTCTATTAGCTTGCAAAGTACATCTATTTGTTAAAGACACATAGTGCACATTTTAACTATACTTAAGCATTTGGCAAGGTAGCCCAGGCACACATAGATAATAAAAAACAGTTCTCATGTCTCTTTGGAAAAGCAGCAGTGCATGTGTCTTGGCAGTAGATCTGCTTATTTGGGGGTGTTTGTCTTATCCTGTCTTGTTTTATTTGTTTGAACAATATGAGGGTGAGAACATCTCAGTTTTTGGTTGAATAGTACAACTGAAATTAGAATTTGTATTTGACTCCCACCTCTCTAGTGGGTTGATTTCCGCATGCATGGAAAGTGTTTGTGATTGAGGATAAACACAGCTGAAAGAAAGCTTAAGGATTTTCTCTCTGCTGATGAGACCTTCTGACCTCGGTGTTCCCAGAATAAAGTTACTATAGATGAAGTGGGTGCCGTTGGCCTGTGGAAAACATATATAACAATTTGTCATTTATCCTAAAATGAAGTTAAGGTATTAAAAACATTTTTGAAAATTTTATTAGAAACATCAAAACCTAAAAAGTTGAATCAATAAAGTGAAATAATGGTGGATTACGTAGTAAGAATGTGTACAAAAGTGCCAGTTGCACACCCTTCCCCACTTAAACTCTTTGAAACTTTGAGAAGTCTCTAGGAAGGTCTGTTTGGGGCCTTTTTTTTATTGTTACAGACAGATCTTTAAGTTCCCTTACACAGGGTACAGACCTATCTGGAGACATCTCAAATTCTCAAAGAGATTCCCCTGGTGGTAAAATTTTACTCTGTTGGTTCTATCAGGCACTACAAATGTCCCGATGGTGTATTTGAATAGATAATATATAATGTTAATCGTACCAAAAGGTTTGTACCACAGATGTGTTCATCGTTATCAAAATGGAAATCCACTCTGCCATTCCGGATCATTCCTTTGCAGCTGGGATCATTGAGGTGTAAGACGTCAGCTGGAAAACCAGCCTCAAAGAGCTGACAGCGAGACACAGACATGGAGCCAGAGCTGCTTTCACAGGTTTCTGAGAAATCTAAGAGAATAAAAACTATATATTCAATATATATATTTAAATATTACTATATATTACTATATTATTATATAAAAGTATTTTTTTTTTAATGGTATGGAATGTTACCAACCAAAAGAGTCAGGTTGTGGTCTGGGTAGGTCGTCGTTACACAAACAACCATAAACACCATTTTTCTTTCCACACCATTCATCCTCAGAGCAGCTGAGTTCAGAACAGCGATCTCTCACATCTAAGAGAAGCACAGAAAGATGAAATATAAAACAAAGACATTGGATCATGTTAGAGAGTCAGAGCCTAAAGGAGAAGTCCACTTCCAGAACAAAAAACTACAGATAATGTACTCAACCCTCTTGTCATCCAAGATGTTCATGACTTTCTTTCTTCAGCCGTAAAGAAATTATGTTTTTTGAGGGAAACATTTCAGCATTTTTCTCCATATAGTGGACTGATATGGTGCCCCGATTTTGAAATTCCAAAATGCAGTTTAAATGTGGCTTCAAATGATTCCAAATGTGGTTGTAAACGATCCCAGCTGAGGAAGAAGGGTCTTATCAAGCGAAACAATCTGTTATTTTCATTAAAAAATACAGTTTAAATACATTTTAATCTCAAACGCTCGTCTTGTCTTGCTCTCCCTGAACTCTGTGTATTCTGGTTCAAGACAGTTAGGGTTTGTCGAAAAACTCCAATCATATTTTCTCCCTCAACTTTAAAAATTATTTCAAAATCATCCTACATCACTGCAAAAGCACCGACCCAGTCTATGAAGTTGAGGGAGAACATGAGATGGGAATTTTTCGACATACCCCAACTATCATAAACCGGAAAAAAACAGTTTAAAAACAGTTAACGTTTGACATTAAAAAGTATAGAAATTGTATTATTTTTAATGAAAATAACCAATCATTTTGTTAGATAAGAGCCTGCTTTCTCATCTGGGATACAACCACATTTGGGATCGTTTGAAGCCGCATTTAAACTGCATATTGGAAGATCAAAATCAGGGCACCATATCAGTCCATTATATGGAGAAAAATACTGAATGTTTTGACATGAACATGAAGACATAAACATCTTGGATGACAAGGGGTGAGTACATTATTTGTTCTGGAAGTGGACTGCCTGAAGGAATATTGCTCTATTTTTTTTTTTTAAACTTATTTTATTATCATATTTTTTTTAATTAGTCAGGGTTTTTCAAACAGACATTTCAAACAGACCATTAACATTAAATTGCTAGACCATCTGTTGCTTTACCTTCAAGATTTCTGTATAAATTCCTAAGTTCTATAAATGTGTAGCAATTTCAGACGATTTGCTATCCGGTCCAATATAGTTACTCTCTCATTGTGATAAGCAGTGTTGGGCAGTGGCATAAGTAGCTTAATGTAGTGCTGCTATTTTTGAAAAGCATAGCTTTTTAAAGTCTGTATTAGCTTTTCAGAACTAGCAATGTCCAAATCAACAATTATTTGGAAGCAGTTTCTCACTTTCAAAACAGTAACAGGCCAAAACCAATACTGGATAAAGTGGCTATTTACCCGTAAATAAATAAAAACGCACTTGTATCCTACAAGTGAGTGTACTATCCAACCCTTTTACTTTATTTAAAGGTTCACTTTCAGGTTAGTTTAGGTCATTTTACTTGTAGTACGTGTTAGTTCAGCTACCTATATTTTTTGGTAACACTGATCATAAAATAATTTGTTCTGAAATCATTATGACTTACCACACCGCAGACCCGAGCGCCATTCTAGGATCTGTACATCCAAGGTGACACAAGCTGTCTGATAGGCCTCAACAGCTGAACATAACATGCCATTTGCACGTGTGTACAGACACAGATCATACACACAAGAGTAGTAGTAAGGTGCAGGGTCAACATGAAGATGGCAGTTCTGGAAGGGGCCGGTGGTGTTGGTGATAATACTACAGAGATCAGAATATCTCTGTCTGGATGGACACTCATCAATATTACCAGTCCGGTCTTTGGCACCACAGCTGAAAAATACATTAAACAAAGTGAAATGCCTATGTTTCATCACTTGGACACAAAAAGAGTTTACAGGTGAACAACAACCATCATTTGCTACTTTTGCATATTTTACCCTAAAGCAGTGATTCTCAACTTGTTTTTAAGCAAGGAATTTTCAGAAGAGATTTTACATTGGACAATGAGTGGTAACTCAACACAGTACTAAAAGTAAACAACAGAAAAGACATAAAGCTTTGAACTTTTTCCTGTCCACTGCTCTAGCAAATAAATAAATAAATAAATAAATAACTGTCTCATGGTTCTTACCCTGAAATGCTGGTGTCTGATTTCCAGCTGTGGCCAAAGGAATCGTCATCAGGAGCGGGGTCTCCACTGCGCAGCACTTTGTCATCTGCAGGATTACCGTTGAAATTTCCACACATTCCACATAGAGATCCATAGAATCTTTCGCTCACTCTGACAAGAAGGCTGCTATGTCCATCAAAATGGACAATGAATTCATTGAAAGCATTTAGAATTATGAATCCCTGCTCCTCATGTATCTCTACAAGATCATTGTTGTGATATGCTGCTGTGTCAATGGCATTTCCATCAACCTGGAGGGAAATCAGACAATTTCAACACAAAAAAAATATGGAAAATGTATTTATATTGGCATAATTTAAAATGTAACTTACTTTAACTCTCCTGTTCTGCCCAATAGTGATGTGAGTCTGTTGTCCGTGCTGAGACAACCAAACATCCACTGCAGACACAAATGATACCACCATGTTCCCACGGTGCCTGTTGGTGGCCACCACACGGAACTCCAGATCACTGTCTGTAACATTGCCACAGGTTTGGGCAATCTCATACGAACATGTTCCCTGGTAGGATTAATACAATACACATGGTCTCCATTACATCTTTCACTTCCCTTAAAAACGTAACTTTAAATACAGAAATAGTTGGACATTGCATAGATTAATAAATCAGTGAATCTTCAGTGCTATGAAATATATTTTATGAAATACACTGTAGCACCAACAGCCCTCCGAATCCTCCTTTAAATAAGCTTGTCTGTCAACTCAGTTGTCCCCTACTATTAGACCACAATGCCAACAGTGAAGTTAACTGTCTGCAAATAACAGTAGGTTTTATCAGTTTGTACCTGAAAGTGGGCCACAGCTCCATCAAAGGTGATGTAGTGGGGTCATTACTTGACTCCTGATTGTGCAACTGGACATTGGCACTATAGTGCAGTCACGATGTCCATTTTTGAGCCTGCTGACACTCCATGGCTGGTGGGCAGGAAGATGCAGAGCAGCGTAGATCATTTGGAGCAAAACACTGACAGCGTTGAGAACATGTTGAATCCCAGAACTGTTCACCAATCTAAAAAACATCACATTAATGAAATTTACATTTCTAACATAATGTCAGTGAGTTTTTTTTGACTCTCAAAAAAAAAAAAGCATCCCAGAGACTGCAATTTGTTATCCATTGCCTATGTGATAATGCTGAAATGAAAACAATGCTTTAATCTTTGTTTATAGTAGAATCCATCATGAAGAAATTGCTCCACTGGTACACAAATCTTGAATGCCCAAATCCCTCATCAGAGAAACAACCTTTTGAGCATGGGTGTTCACTATCCATTTAACTGTTAATGTTGGCCACAGTCTGTCCCCCACACCTGATAATGGCTGTTTGGGATGTTCGATGAGCAGTCCATGACTGGAAATGCAACAACAAAACATATCTGTACAATTCATTTAATAGTATGAAATATATCACTGTATTGATCCAAATATGACACAATGTTTTGTTTGTTTTTTTTCTTGGGCCACAGCTGAAAAATATAGTGAGTCACCCCATATTCAGTGTTTAGACATTGGACTGTAATGTGTGGCCATAATGACTGCAAAATCCATGGCTGGTGGGCAGGAAGATGCAGATGAGCGTAGATCATTTGGAGCAAAACACTCACAGTGTTGGGAACATGTTGAATCCAGAATTGTTCACCAACTAATGAATCAAAAAAGTGATTTTAAAACGAAATGCCCAGATTTAAAGACTACAATAGGATTTCACTTTCTACTGTTAATTACATTTTTAAACGCAAACAATGCTATAATCCTGGATTAGCCTAGAATCCATCATACAAGCAGCCACATTGCTCCACTGGTACACAGAGTCCTCCACTCCTCACCAATCCATCATCACAGAAACATCCCTCTGAGCATGTGTGTTCACAACTAGCATCAATGCTGCTGGCACAAGTATGACCACAGTCTGTGCCACACAACTCATAGTGGCTGTTCTCTGGGCAGGTTATGACTAAAAAAAAGAATGCAAAATGTATTTATGTCAAGCATGTCTTAAAAATGTATTCAGTTTGCAAGTTAATTACAAGTGGGAAAAACTAAAGAGAAACAAATTCAAAAAATAAATCATATCTCACACCTTACCACTTACACAGATGCACTTTCTCTCCAAGGGTAGATAACGGCATTGTTAGATTGACAGGCACTCACATATGTTTGGATCGAGCGACACAGGACATCATTAAGGTTTCCAGAAAGGCACACGTCAAACACACAGTCATCAAAGTAGGCTTGAGGATCAACATAAACATGGCAGAAACTAAAGGGGCCCTCACTGGACCTGATGATTTCACACAGGGAACGGGCAGTTGTCTGATCCTGGCACAGAGGGCAATTGTTTCCACACCCATCATTGCATGGCAGCTCATCCTCAACTTTCCAACTTGCCCCAAACTGGTCTGCTGAGCGCACCAGATCACCTGAAGGAGTCATGAAGTCATCATTACTCTGGCCGTTGAAGTTGCCACAGATGCCACATGTAGCCCCACTGTATTCTGCTGGTACGATGATGTTCAATGTCCAGGAACCACCGTAACTCACACTGAAACCAAAGTCAGTTGACACAAATATGTACTGTGCGCTGGAGTATACAGACACCCGGCCAGAATCAAGTAGGAGAGGGAGGTTTCTGGTCTCTCCATCAATCTGATTGGAAGGAAAATAATAGCTGAGTGAAACTGTTCTAAGAATGTATTTGTTGTAGACCATGGCCTCATAATTACAAAAGTACATCATTAACCGTTATGTTATCAATGAAGGTAAATTATAGTGAGTGATGCTTGATTACCTCAACAGTAGAGTGACCATTCATGTCTTGTGACATGTGCACAAGATGCCCAGAGACATTGACAAAAACTTCTACAGTAATTGACACTGGGAGTCCATGCCATGGCTCATTCCTTGCATCCACCTGGAAGTGTGGAAGCCCAGTACTGTCATTGCATACTGTGGCTAGCACATAGCGACATGTTCCCTGGAAATCAAAGTAGGTTCCGTCAAAAGACTTGTAGTGGGGGTCTCCTGAGGCAGAGCAACTAGCGCGTGGCCGAGGGTGGCAGCCGTACTCGCCATCCAACACATGGCAGACCTCCTCCTCGCTGCAAGAAGATGGTGTGCAATGAACATTTCCCGTGATTCCATCACAAACACACAAGAACTGGCACTCTTCACCGTGCCAGAACCTCTCTCCAGCCTGTCGATAACGCCCAGAGTGGTAGCAACCACAACCCGTGGGGGGCACACAACGATCTCCATTTAATACATTTCCGTCATTACACTGGCATCCCTCCTGGCACTGCAATGTGCACTGAAATGGAAATGAGAGGCTGGGGCAGGATGCAGGGCAGGATGTGCCACATACTTCATAATGGGTATTTGCTGGACAGTTGGGATCTGGAATTACAAAAGCATAATGACAATGGTAGAAAATTTCAGCTTCATGAAATCAAGTTTTAGGTCAGCAGATCCAACACTTGATGCTTACCACAGTGGGTGGCACTCCTCCACTCTTCTACTGCAATGCCATTCTGTTGGCAAAGTGCAGTGTGTAACCTCGCAGTGCCTCACATAAAGCCTCTTTGGCACCTTGTGTCTGCTCCAGCAGCTGAACACAATCTATGATTCGCTGCTGAGGATCTATTGCTCTGCTGCACTCAGCAAATGGTCCATCATGCTTGGCCATGATACTACAATGTTCAATGAACTGGCTGCTGTTCTGATAATGTCCTGGTTCCCAGCTGTCAAGTGGGTCCACACAGTGAGCTGATAGGGAACCATCACGCCAGCTGTCTGCAAACAGCTGTGTGTCATTCAACAGGACACCATCTGGGGTGTAAAACTCATCAGAAATGTCTCCATTCAAGTTCCCACACAGACCTCCAAGTGTACCGCTGTACGTGCCTGGTGCTGTTATTCGGACAATGTGTGGCCAGTCAGCTCTCACAGTCACCCCAAAGGTTGTTTCTAAAACAAAACCCCTCACACCACTGTGATAAATGCGGATTTGACCAGAGCCAACACTGACAGGCAGACCAACCATCTGTCCATCCACCTGAAAAAAAGATAAACAGTGTCAGAAGAATTTTCCATCTAGCCTATGAAACTTGAAAATTAATGCAATTATGCTCTAGGACTGATTTCATAATTTGCCTAACCTTTACATTGCTGCCCTCTCCCATTTCAATGGAGACCTGAATTCCTTCTGCCTCAAACTTCAGGAACCTGGAAAAGTCTTGAAGGCCTCTGGGTACTTTCTCCACTGTCAACACAAAATGTGGTAGTGGGGATGACCCCATCACCCTAGCAAGGGTCAGTCCACATGCTCCAGGGTATCTGAAACTTAGTCCATCAAAGGTGTGATATGACCCGAGGTCTTCAACTGAGCAGGTAGCATAGCTGATGGGTCTGCAGCCTCTTACACCATCATGGACTCCACACACCTCTGCTGGACCACAATGGTGCTGATGGCAGGTCATCAACATGCTGCTGCACTCACATCGTCTCCCACAGTCACCATCCAACACCACTGACTGTCCCTCAGCGTAATAGAAGCCCTCGAAGATGCAGCCACAGTTTGCTTCAGGCACACACTCTCCAGCACTCAGGATGTACCCAGGATCACAGATACAGCTTTCCTGACTGGGCAAGGGACAGTTCATTGGGCAGATGGATTACTGCAAGTCGCAGGACAGCCTGTTCCTTGAGGCTCAAAATGACTGTGTTCAGGGCATTGAATTTCTGGAAATGGAGGAAGAAAATAAAGAACATGGATCAAAAATATGTAGTATGGAGAGAGGTTTAATTTTTTCTAATCATCCATCTCAACAAGATGCCTACCACAAAAGCCTGGCTGTCTCCACTGACCAAGTTGTACACCTTGCTGTTGGCACTGAGTAGCATACACATTGAGAGCCTGGCACAGAATGGGCTGGTACCCTCCTCCCAAGCAAAGGTCATACACACAGTTCTCTATGTAGGTCTGTGGTGCATGCACAGAGTGGCAAGCGGCAAAAGGGCCAAAAATATCTTCTAGGATTCCACAGTGGTTGCTGTCACTGTACAAAGTCATTTCATCTGTGGTACAAACAGCACAAGCCAGACCTGTGCACCTGACATTATGACATTCAGGATCTGTGTCACTTTCTACTTTCCAACTGTTGGCAAAGTCCACATCTGAGCTCAAGATCTCCCCACTGGGTGAACGGTAATCATCTTCAGGATGCAGGTTAAAGTTTCCACACAGACCGCAGGTGGCATTAAAATAGTCATAAGGTACAGAGATGCTGACATAGCTGTATGCATCATATGTAACAAGCAGACCAAAGTCTGTGCTGATGGCCAAAGAAAAACCTGACTGATAGACCTGGATGGAGCCATTGCGAAGGGTGAATGGTGTTGCTGCAAAGCTTCCATTGACCTGGACAATGTTGGAAAAAGAGGAAATTAGGAAAATTAACTGCATTTAAGAGAGAATTAAAGCAGTGTAGTCATACTAACCCTCGCTTCATAAGAGTGATCCTTGACCAGTTCAATTACTTCATCATAGACAAACACTCTGACCATCCGTGTCCATGACACATGGGTGCTGCCCCGATGCTCATTTTTGCCCTCAATGCGATAGTATGGCAAACCAATGCCACAAGCCTAAAATAACCAATTCAAACTTATTACCAGAAAGCATTAAATGATAGACTTGTTGGAAATTAAATTTAGTTCTACAACTTAATTTATAGCTACCACTGCATTGGAGAAACCTCAGATAGAACATATGTGCAGGTCCCTTGAAAGTGAAAAACCTGATAGTCAAAGGTGTAGTAGTGCGGATCACCAGAGATGGTACAGGTTTGCCGCTGAATGTTCTGGCAAGAGTACTGGAAGGTAGCTGGACGGCAGGCTTGGGAGTAACTGCAGGGCTCGTGGCTACACTGGAGGCCGCTGCTGGTGCAGGTGCATCTTTGCTGGCAGGCTGCATCGCTCCAGAAAGAGTCTCCAAGCTGCACTGGAACACCTACAATAACAAAACATAGCAAAACACCTAAAAATATTTTTAACATAATTACTGGAAAATCTAAATATGGCTGTTTAGGGTTCAAAAAATGTAAACAGGTCAATTTTTTTTGCAAATAGCAAAGCCTGCAAGAACAGGGAAAAACGTTACCATTAAAATGACAACCCCGTGATCCATGATCTGTTCTGAAGGCCCATCTGCCTGGCACATTGACATTGCTGCTGTATGTGACAAATGAGGGTGCAATCACTTCAAAAGGATTATCCAATAAAACCTGTTTTATACATTCTTCCCAATGTTCATAAATCACTGACTAATTTACCAGGAAGACTAATTGTTGCAGGAACAAATTAAGTGATGGAACTATTATCCAAGTTTGTTGATGCACATTTGCATCCTTTGGTGGTTAATATTCCATTTTATTTACAAGATACAAGCCACTAAATCTTTTATAGTCTAAACAATTACGCAACAAAGAAACTTATTTGGTCTCTTTGGATGATGTTCTTTTTTATAGAAACTTCCCACATGAAATAGGTTTGGAATCTTTAAGGCTTTATTTAGATGGTTGTGAAGATAGGAACCCAGCAACTGCTGTAGTGGTAGATATGGCATGATTTATACTTACTAAAAAAATTATTTTCGGTATGAAAATGATTATTATTTGCAAATGCAAGGTATTGCAATGGGTTCTTGTTTCACATTGGATTTAGCAATACTAACAATGGGGTTTTTGAAAGAAAGGTTTGTGTTTTTCAACAACCCCTTCTCCAATAAATTTCTATTTTATTAGAGATATCAACATTATTATACTTTTTTAAGGGCTCAAAGGAGGAGCTACAATCTTTTTCTGTACAATATTAATAGTTTTTGTGGTTTGATTAAATTCAATATGGAATGCAATGACAGAGAGCTTCCATTCCTTGATACTAATGTTTTGAAAGTTGATCAAACCTTATCTACAGCACAATGGTATACTGTAAACTGACGGATAGAGACAGTCTATTGCATGTCTCAAGTAGCCATGTGCAATCATTAAAACAGAATTCCCCTTTACGGGAACTCACACTGCGTCCTCTAGTGGACACTATGGGGAATGGCAACAGCAAGACCAGTGAAGCACGTGTGAAAACAATCTAAATCCATTGGATCAGCTTTCTTTCTCTTTAGGCACCGTTTGTTCATCATTTGTGAAAACACTATAAAGAAAGGATGTGGGACAGGCGTCTGTGTCTCGGGTCCCAGGGTTAAGGAAGGATATTAGGAAAACTCTGCAAATATTTTAGGTAGTATGTCTCTCCATTTGAGGACTTGAGGACATACATGACTGATGAATTTTGTGCATAAGTGAGCAGTGTGCACGTTCGGTTTTTGTGGAAACTGAATACACTCACCGTGAGACCGTTTGCCCCGTCCCTATTCTCATGAGATCTGGGATGTGCAGACACCCTTGGTGGAACGAGAGAATGAATGTGCCAAGTATGATGCATTCACGAGACTACTGGACAAGACAGGTAACGGGGAATTTGAAGGCTCTTATACCGATGCATTCTTGTGTGTTTCTGATGCTTGAACTAAGCATGCTTAGCTCTCGAAGGTGTTAAATGCATGTTGTGTGATGAGGTCACAATAATGGGTTCCACCAAGGCTTGACTCTCTCTCGAGGGATGAAAGTTGAGCTACTACACTCCTACGCACCATTGTGTTGAGACACGATCGAGCACAGGGGTTGTATGCGGGGCATGGGAAGAAATTAAAGTTTCCATTCAAGCTCCTCTCATTGCATTTGCACTGCCACTATTATGAGGCAAAGGTAAGTTTATCGTGGATATACCTGTTAAAGTACGGTTTTCTTTGATGGCTATCCCTTTTATGAAAATTACAGTAAGATGCCCCTTCCAATGATTTTGGGATTTAAGCAGGGTTCCCTGCTATCTTCTTAGCAGCATTTCAGGTCGGGCTGCCTCTAGACTATTTGCAGTGGCCCACCTAAAACATCAGTAGGGTTCCTTGCTCCCTCATTTGGTCTGCCCCCAACCCAAGTGCAAGATCTTTTTCTCTTTTTTGGTTAGTAAGTTAGTCACAGATAAAGCAATACCTATCAAATCATATCTTGTGCATACCTGTATATATCGATTTGTTGGTGCAATTGCACCATAGTTCATTAAAACATATGAGCGATGTCCATTTGAAACCAAAACCACTTGGAAAGATGTTTCCTTAAAAAAGACAAAAAAAAAGTTAGATTTTTTTTTTTTTTTTTTTTTTATGAAGCAAGAAAATGTGGTACACTGTTTTGAAGGGACACATGAAGGTTTCCATGTTACCAAATTTGGCTACTTACTGTTCCTGAATTGTAGTAGTATGCAACTCTATCCCATGTTGCAACAAAGACCCATGAAGCAGAGAAACTCAAGTCAGGGAAGTACTGGTTTATGTCTTGGGTTGCCTGTGTAAGGACACTGCCAGAGGTGTACTGTTGATATGAGATGACACCATTCCAACGGTTGTCAATATCTGTCCAGAATGGAGCAATGAGGTCTTTCCCACTATAGGCTGGGAACTGGTATGGAGTGAAGCTGCCCCATGCTCCATCAAAAGTCAAGTGTCCATTGTTGTTGACCTGAAATTGAAGAGAACTGATTATTGTGTGCAAAATTATTATAAAAGATGCAAAACTGTTTGTAAAAAAATAAATAAATAAAGTACATTTAAATATAATTTTCCCCATTTACTTTTTTACAGTCTCCAGTTACAGACACTCTGCATCCAAAATGCTCCCATTCCAAAATTACTTACATAAATTGTGTTGTATGTTTGTCCAAAAAATATGAACGGCTGCTGGAGGTATATAACTAATGAACTCCCATCATCACTGCGTTCATTCACTGTGTCTCCAGTTCCAAAGGGATAAAATGGCCCTGTAATATTGATGCTTCTGACTGAGAAAAATGAATCGACATTAAACATTTATCAATAACAACACAGATTCCAGTTTCTTACAAGCCTAACATTACAGTTTCATTTACCTTACCATAATATTTGTATTTTTTGCAAAATGAAATGCGTATGATGCTGCATTATGGCTGTGGATTAGCACAGATGTGGTCTTTTGCCTATTTTAAAATTATAGAAAAGCCTATATAGTTTTAAGAATTATTAAAATGCACCAGAAACACAAAACATGGATCTGATTTGCTCATGCAAAACAGTAATCCTCCAGATTGTAACAGTACATTACCAGTCATAATGTCCATTGTTGTAGTTTCGAATGTGGTTGTCTCTGGTGTGAAAGTCGTAGAGGTAGTGTTTATGTTGCTTGCATCTGAAAAAAATAATAAATATTGCATAAAAAACAAACATTACAAATAAATATCTTACCTAAAACAAAAAGAGCACACGTAAATATATTTACCTGCACAGTATGCCAAACTGCAGGCAGTTGGACTCACAAACTCATAGACATAATAATCTCCTGGACAGGCTTTGACTCTAATGGGATTGGACTGGAAAAGGCAGCAGTTATTGCTCCAGTGACCGCAGACATCTCGAGTGACCACTCCATCCTCAACTGTTGGATGTCCTCCGTTCAGCCACAGTGGAGCATGAGTGCCACAACTATACTCATCAACACATGTGTCTGGCATCTGAACACTCTGACCCTGAATGAAGAGACGGTACCACCCGTTCCAGCTGACCCAAGTGTCACACATTATTTGAGAGGAATGTTGATTGTTGGTGGATCTCCATGAGTCGTCCAGGACATTGTAGTTGTAGCAGGGGTCAACAGGTGGATCTGTTGTTAATATCAGAAAATCAATGTTGCTGACTTGATGAATGTTATATACTTTTTCATACAACTGAAATAGAAATATGTATTAAGTATGAAATACAGTAGTTATCTCCAGAACATTCCTGTTACACTCTTGCTTTAAGTTATTCAAAGCTCTCTATAATTATAAATGTGCCAAATCAATATGCAATAGACTATAAAATTGTAAAAATAAATGAATGCTATCAGTTTGACTCTTTTGTCATGTCCGTCCACATACATGCTTTTAAGTCATTTCCTGCTTATATTGGTTGGGTCTGGAAACAGTTTGATGTTAGTAATGGAGTCTAAGGAAGTCAGAGAAATAGTGGTGGCATTGTTTTCACTATTAATAAAGATGCACTAGAGTTTACTATTTCACTCTGATTAACCATATGTTACAGTCTATATACACTTTAATATATACAAGTTATATAGAGCCAAACACCACATCTTAAGACAGCTGTCCTTTCCTTCTCAGTTATATTGCATACTCAGTCTCTTAGCTGTATTACTTATTTCTTTGTGATCTCTGTGATTCTCTGAGAAGTTGATTTAGCTATGGATTTACTGCACTCTTGTGTAATGGAAATACAAATGCAAAAAGATAATTTGTGGGTTTTTAAAGGAAGCAAGACAGTACTTTACCAGTGGTTGTTGTTGGTGGAGTAAAGGATTCAGTGGATGGGATTGTCTCTGTTGTGGTAGACACTGATGTGTTGGACTGATTTGGGTTTTCTGGTATTAAGAATATTTAAAATCAGCTGAATTTTTCTAATACCCTAGAAATATAAATAGTTTAGTTACGTATGAGTGTATACTCACCTACACAATAAGCTGAGCAAAACATTGGCTTGACAAACTTATAAACATAGTAATTTCCTGGACAGGCTTTGACTTGTATAGGGTGGGATGTGTAAGTACAGCAGTCACTCCATATGCCAACACAGACCTGACGGGTGACCACTCCATCTTCCAGCTGTGGATGAGATTCATTGAGCGACAGTGGGTAATAAGTGCCACACATGCCATAATTAACACATGATTCTGGCATCTGGGCATTTTGGCCATTGTAGAACAGCCTGTACCAGCCATTCCACTGCACATTATAATCGCACATGCCATAGTAGTAATTGTTATTGTAGTAATAGTTGTCAGTGGCTCTCCAAGGCTCATCCAGGCTGGTGTAGTTGTAGCAGGGATCAACACTTGGTGTGGAGAAAGGTACTATTGTGAAAAAGTAGAAAGAAAGCATTACTGCAAATTAAATTTATTCAACATAATAATATGAAAACCAACACTACAACACACTTTAAGCATTTTGAATATAATGATGAATTATTGTACCTGCACAATATACAGGAGCTGGGATTGAAACTGTTGGTCTGGTAAATTTGTAGACATAATAATCTCCAGGACAAGCTTTGACTTGGATTGGTTCAGAACTGTAGCGACTGCACTGATCATAGTGAGAGCCATAAATTTTACGGGTAACAACTCCATCTTCTAGCTGAGGATGAGAGCCACCAAGCCACAGAGAACTATAACCTCCACATGACATGTAATAAAAACACCACTCAGGCATCTGAGCACTCGATTCATTGATGAAGAGTCGATACCAGCCATCCCATTCTACAAGAGTGTCATCATGTCCATTTATATAGCCATACCAACTCCAGTAATTGAATGTGTTTCTCCAGTAGTTGTCGAGTATGTTGTAGTTACTGCACGGATCATAATCTGTTATTGACGTATCAAAACAAACAAATTATATTTTAATTAGGAACGTCACAAGTGCAAATCTGAACCACTCGAAAACAGTAACAATCATGAGATTCTTAAACTATTCACAATATGACTGTGCAATAGAGATGCTAAGTTCATTCATAAAATAAAAAAAAAAATCATACATTACTTACTCAAGGTGATGCTGGATCCAGTGAATATATGTGGACTTACAGTGGAAGCTGCATGTGAAACGGTGCTGACATCTACAAATAAGAACATTCAAGGCATGACTGAGATCATTTTAAAAGTTTTGAAAGACTTTGTTTAAATAAGTGGTAAAAAGCACTGTACCTGTACAGTATCCTGAACACCCAATTTGTGGATTCACAAGTTCATAGACATAGTAATTGCCTGGACATGCTTTCACTCTGATGGGGTTTGTCTTGTAATTACAACAGCTGCTCCAATAAGACCCTCCACAGACCTCTCTGGTCACCACTCCATCCTCTATCTGAGGGTGAGGACCATTGAGCCACAGATTCAAGTCTGTGTTACAGGTGTATGAATTAACACAGGTCTCTGGCATCTGGATGTTCATTCCATAGTAGAAAAGCCGGTACCAGCCATTCCAGGAGAAATATTCATCACAAACGTAATCTCCACTTTCATTGTTAGCTCTCCAGGGACGATCCAGAGATTCATAGTTGTAGCAGGGATCACTGCTGATGCTTTGGAAAGCAACTGTCATGAAAACACAATGATGTTTTATTTTATTATTTTGAACCAACCAAATGTAGCATTTTGAGCAATTCTAACTAGTGGTATGCAGTCGAGTATACTTGAGTGCTGCCTGTAGAATGGGAGAGAGCAGCACCATAATTACTCACACTGGCTCATGGACTAGCACTAAGCACATTATAATATTTAATATACAGCATTATATCACATAATTTTACAAGGCCTTCATTATTTTTAGCAATTTAATTAATGTGATGTGGTATTTAGACTAACAAACAGTCTAATGTTTTGGTTCATTATCTTTAGTCGAAGATTATGTGAATTATGAAGAGAAATTCATTATGAGTGTAATTTACTGATTCTGTAATATCTGCATACTAAGAAGGATTGCGTCCCACTTTATATTAGATGGCCTTAACTACTATGTACTTACATAATAAAATATTGTGTTTATATTGTATTGCAAAACACTTTTGCTGAAATTGAGATGGGATAGGGGTAAGGTAAGGGACAGGTTTGGTGGTGTGGGTAGGTTTAAGGGTGGGTTAAGGTGTAAGGGATGGGTGGGTCAACAGTGTAACCTTAAATTTAATTACAGAAATGAATTACAGTATTTTATTTTAAATATAAGTAGTGTGAGAGCATGTATTCAATAAGTGCATTGAATCAAATAATTCATTTAAATGCAAGTTGCATCCTAACCCTAACTGCACACCACTGATTCTAACTGGTAAAACCATGTTAATTTCAATAACCAGTCCATTTAAATATGAAATATTTAAATTTCTCGATACTGATATTAAAAAAAAAAAAAAAAAAAAAAAGACCAGTAGGAACTGCACCTGCACAGTATGTTGGCCCAGGCGCTGAAATGTTGGGTTTGACAAATTCATAGACATAATAATCTCCTGGACAGGCTTTGACTTGGATGGAGGTGGAAGTGTAGGCACCACACTGAGAGGAAGACGCCCACCACCACCACCACTGTGAAGTAGTTCCCACAACTTCACGGGTCACCACTCCATCCTCAGTTGTTGGATGAGAACCGTTGAGATACAGTCCAGTGTAACCACCACATCCCGTATAACTCACACACCACTCAGACATCTGGGCACTTTCTCCATTCAAATACAGCCGATACCAGCCACTCCATTCAACAAGGGTGTCATCATATCCAGAGTACTGATATGGGCTTTGCCGTATGTCTCTCCAGTATTCATCAAGAGTGTTATAATTATAGCATGGATCAGATCTGGAAGTTGTAGATTCTAATATGACAATGATAAAAAGAACAATAGTTTAATAATACATACTCACTAATTGTATGGCAAACAGTTATGTCTTTATGACAAGATAAGATATGGGATAGTACACTAAGGAGAGATTGTATAAACTGTATCTATATTTGCTTCCACCAGTTCAAATGACATGGCTCTAGGGCTAGGAGTCGATTCCAAAAAGAATCAATTCCTCGATTCCGAGGCGTTGAGAATCGAGAGTCAATTCCGAAGGTTAGAATCGATTCTATCAAGGGGAATCGACTCCCCATTCACGCATCATACGAAGGCTGCATATCTCGGCTGCTGTCATTAAACTTCGCTGAACATCGATTCACAAACATAAACTGAATGAAAAGAGTCGGTACTGAACTTGTTTGAGTTTGAGGATGCAGCCTTGCTCGCTAATAGTGATTAGAAGTCTGATTCCCCTGGTGAAAAAAAACAGCATATGCTGGTAGGTATGTTTTGATGCTGGTTTAAGCTGGTCCTTTGCTGGTTTATGCTGGTCCTTGACCAGCAACAAGACCAGCTTAAACCAGCTAAGGACCAGCTTAAACCAGCATCAAAACATACCTAACCAGCATCCCAGCATCATAAAATACCTGCCAGCATGTTCTGTTTTTTTCACCAGGGTCGTTTCCACAAAAAGGTTTTTTCGGATAGATCGTTTTAACCAGTTCAAAACGATTCAGAAGTTATTTTACGGTGGAACGGCCTTATATTGTCCACAGTTTTGAATGCTGGTCGAGGGTCTTGATCCTATTTCCATCTTAAATAAACTGCTATTTATTAACCTTTCTATCAGCCGATGCTAATTCTGAAAGAAAACACAGAGAGCACAAATCATTGGCCGAGAGCACATCTGATCGGCAGATAAACAACAAGCTTTTTAAGTGTTGTTGTTCTGATTATTTTGTTTCAGTGTACAGTTTGTTAATTTTGCGCAAAGCATACCGTTGAAGTACACATTATTCAGTTGAACTGCGCTGTGGGCTATGATTAATTTCATGTGCAATGCGGACAAAATTACAGTTTAAATACAGAAATGTATCATCATTTTTAAAAATAAAGTTTCATATTATGATAAGGCTACTTTCTAAGACCTTTATATCCTACAGTCATGGCGAAAGTAGGTTCCTCCACTCTAACAAAAACAAGAATTAAAAAAGAATCAAAAACAACAGTGAGGAATCAATACTTGGAATCGGATCTAATCGATTCCAGAACCAGGAATCGGAATCGGACTAGATTCGAATTTCGAAATCGAATAGCCCTACACGGCTCTTAAAAAATGTAAGTGTTGTTTTTCATGTGCTCAGATGTTAAATAAATAAATCTTTTAACTAGACTGCACATTATATCTACATATATTGTACTGAAAGCATTTCTCTTCTAAAAGTACAAAAACACTAAAGTTGCTTTGAAAAAAAAAAAAACAAATCTTAAAAAATGTAAATTTTTATTGACACAATAAAGTGAAAATAAGAAATAATTTGAACACTTGCTGTCATTAAAATTGTATCAATGTAATATGTAAAAAAAAAAAAAAAAAAAAAAAAAAGTCCCTGGTTTAAGGTCCTGCCGTTCCTGCTCAGTCCAGCAGGTGAAGTCTAGTGTTACTGTTCTGCTGTTAATCATGAATCATCCCACCTGTTACTCCACCCATTTCGCCAGTTCATCATTACCACTTTATTTTGTATACGTGCTTTTTTCAGTCGCTCTCAGCCAGATGGTTCTAACCTTATTAGTTTGTTCCTTTACTTTATGTGGAGGCATTTCTTTAAAATTCTTTAACAAACCTGACATTTGAGTCTGTATCTGAGTTCTTTTTTGCTATATAACACATTAATACAGTAAAATTTACAAAATATGTTCATGGAACATGATCTTTACTTAATATACTAATGATTTTTGGCATAAAAGAAAAATCAGTACCCATACAATGTATTGTTGGATATCACTACAAATATACCCGTGCTACTTAGGACTGGTTTTGTGGTAAAGGGTCACATATGTGTTCCTTTGCAAAAACTAGATTTTTCTATAGTACAAATCAACATTTGAATAGAAGATCATTCCATTTGTAAACTGTAACACATATTAATGTATACAGCATAAATTATCAGTTAATATAGGAAGTCAAAGTTGTGAGATGGAAAAGTCATAATTATTAGAAATCAGAGTTCACAACAGTGATATATAAAACTGGCTCAGGAGTTATTATTATTAGTATTCTTAAGTGAAAACAGATTTTGTACATTTTTTTAATCAGTATAGCCTATTTTTTTCCCCCAAAGAGCCTAACAATGTGATTGGTTAATAAATACATAAATATATACAATTATTACTATGATTCTGACTATTGTTAATCATTGATGATCTGCAGAATCTACATTCATCATGAAATGGACTGAACACAAAACTAGCAAAGACGTTTGTACATTGATCACTTAACCTGTTAAATACACAATATAAACATGAGTTAATATTAAGAAAGATGCAGTCAGTTCACCTACTAATATTTTCATTCTAATACACATGATAGATGATAAAGCACTCACCAATAATCAGCAGCAGTAGTGTCACACACAGTGAGATCAGAAACCTCATTGTGACAAAAGGCACCTCCTGTATGCAACAATATGCAACATAAAAAGTTTATACAATATAATATAAATAATGTTATTTTTTTCTTAATGTGCACATTTGTTTAAAAACTATGCAGTAGTAAAATGTAACGTATAAATATGCATAAATATATATATATATATATATATATATATATATATATATATACATACATAAATACATGTTCATCATTTCAACCTAAAGTGATGAAATTAAGTGAAATAGCTTTACCTGAGGTTAAATGCTGCTGCAGAGCAAACTCAGGATTCTCTCTTCAGCAGCTGAACACACTGATGATGAACTGCACGATCTCACGCGCTTATCAATGCCTTTATTAACTGTGGGTGGATCATTACTGGAACCAAGAGTAATCTCTAAACAATACATTAAACCAGTTCTTCATATTTCATGTAACATGAAGATGTTTGTAATTTCTGATCGTTTCCTGGTGTGCGTCCACATTTCAAAAGACATTCTTGTTCTCTGTGCTGTAATAGATGTGAATGTAGACGGAATGATGGTGAGCAAGTTTGGTTTGTTGAGCAGTTTTTCTCAAGAAACAATACTATAAAAGAAAAGGTGAGCTTAAGGTGACGAAAAAAGATTATTTTAATTAAAATAATAATATGAAGAGGTCAGGTGCAAAAGCCTCTTTTTTCCTTCTAAAATGAACATTTTTATCAGGCATCTGTGTGGACGTTTACTATTTTCACTTTAATGGGAATGAACAGGTTCTTGTGCTAAATGCTATGTTCAGAAGAAAATTTCATATGCCACTTAAAGGTTTTTGCATATGAACTCTTCATATGTTAATTCTGTGTGGAAATAATGTTTAACCATTCATTAGATAATTAATAGTTACATTAAAAGCTTTAGAATCCATCTCAAGACCACTGGAAGGATGCACCGATCATGTGAGATGGAGATTTGAGATGTGTAAACTAACAACACTATAACACACATACAGAAATACATATTAACACATTTTAATGCAACCAACAACTCAAACATACAGTGCCCTCCACTAATATTGGCACCCTTGGTAAATATGAGCAAAGACGGCTATGAAAATAAATCTGCTTTGTTTATCTTTATGATCTTACATTCAAAAAATTCACAAAATGCTAACCTTTCATTGAAGTAAAACAATTAAAAGTGGGGGGAAACTTAAGTTATGAAATAAATGTTTTTCTCATATGCATGTTGGGCACAATTATTGGCACCCTTAGAAATTATAATGAGTAAAATATCTCTGAAGTATATTCCCATTCATATTTGCATTTATTTAACACACTAGAATGACTAGGAGTATGATATTGTCCAGCAATAACTTCCTGTTTCACAGGATTATAAATATGAGGAGCACAAAGGCCAAATTTCCTTAATCGTCCATCACAAAGAATAAAACCAAATAATATAGTTCTGATGTGCAGAACAAGATTGTTGAGCTTCACAAAATAGAAAATGGCTGTAAGAAAAGAGCTAAAGGATTGAAAATCCCAATTTCCATCATTAGGACAATAATTAAGAATTCAAATTAAACTAAAGATGTTACAAATCTGCCTGGAAAAGGACATGTGTCTATATCGTCCTAATGCATGGTGAAGAGGAGAGTTTAAGTGTCCAAAGATTCTCCAAGGATCACAGTAGGAGAATTGCAGAGATTAGTTGAGTCTTGGGGCCAAAAGACTAAAAAAAAAAAATTCAAACATAACGTCACCACATGTTGTTCAGGAGGGTTTTAAGAAAAATCCTCCTTGCTCATCCAAAAACAAACTCTAGCATATTCAGTTGTCAGACACAACTTGAATTTCAAATGGGAATGGCTTCTGTGGTCAGATGAAACTAAAAAAAAGAGCTTTCTGGCAGCAAACACTCAAGATAGGTTTGGTACAAAAAGTACCCCATGCCCACGGTTAAATATACTGCTGGATCTTTAATGTTGTGGGCTTATTTTCCTGCCAGAGGTCCTGGACATCTTGTTCAGATACATGGCATCATGGATTCTAGCAAATACCAACAGATAAAAAATGTAAACCTGACTGCATCTGTTAGAAGTTCTATAATGAGCTGTGGTTGGATCTTCCATCAGGACAGTGATCCAAATCAAACATCAAAATCAACACAAAAATGTGTCACTGAGCATAAAATGAAGCTTCTGCCATGGCCGTCCCAGTTGCCTGACCTGAACCCTATAGAAAATGCGTGAGGTGAACTAAAGAGAAGAAGCACCAGCATGGAGATGGGAAACTAAAGGATCTGAAGAGATTCTGTATGAAGGAATGGTCTCTGATCTCTTGTCAGGTGTTCTCCAAACTCTTCAGGCATTAAAGAAGAAAACACAAAGCTGTTGTGCTCTTGAATAAAGGACATTGCAATAATTGGGTGCCAATAATTGTGGTCAACATGAACAACAGAAAAACATTTATTTCATAAAGAGATCTTCCCCCTGATAGGTTAGAATATTGTGAATTTTTTGAATGAAAGATTAAAAGGATAAACAATGCAGATTTATTCTTACAGCCACCTTTGCTCATATTTACCAAGGGTGCCAATATTAGTGGAGGGCACTGTAAATGCTAAAGTAAACTTATGCCACTAAAATCAGCTCTGAAACAATATGCGCCATATGTAGTAGGTTAACTTGAGGCAAATGAACAGTTTTATACTATTTGGGAACAGAAAATCAACATGCTTTGATTATCAACAAAGCAAAAAATTAAAAAAAAAAATCAGAATCACCTTTGTTCTTGGACTATTTAAGGAAGTAAACATTTTATTCACAGGTTTACCGGAGGTGCAGCAATTATGCTCTTTGGGAATGTTCTGCATTCATCCGCTGCACATTTTATTTACTCGTTCAAAAACCCATGCCAAAAAACCATGACAGCAATGTCTCATCTGGGTAAAATAACATAATTAAGCACATTTATTTGGATGTGTCACTTATTTAACTCTCTTAAAAAAAATGGTTTTCAAATGTGTAATGCTATTCATATGTAACTGTTTACAAATAAGGTTTATTTTGTACTTTCACAGCATTTTTTAATTTAGGTTACCTTCTGCATATATTAATTCATTAATTTTGAACAAGTTTCTCAAATCAACATTACTTAACTTGAGAAAGGATTAATGCATTACATAAAAAAGCAACAACTAGGCAGAATTTATGAATTTAAGAAGGTAAGTTATTATTACCTTCTACATATCAACCTTGATTTTCACATGAGAGTGGGTGGTGGCCATTTGTATCATGATTGTGCAAGGCTTCTGGTATCAAACACTCCCATTTATATTTAGCTGTACAAAACAGGTTGTGATGCTGCATGAAACTGCAAACTTGTATACACTTTTATTTTATTTTAATGTACTGTCATAATAACAAACACACTGGTTGCAGAGCAAATAATTTTACTGTTTACTGCGCTTTGTCATTCTTCTAGTTATTTACCTACAGTAGTTAATGAATCAGAAATCTCTTTGACATTCACACATTCACAGAAAATAGTGTACTTCGGCATTACTAAAAATAAGATGGATACTAATAGATTTTGAACAAGCAAATTAACATTATTCCTTACGAAGAACACCTCTATAAAGAAAAAAGATAAAAAGCAACTCTATTCTCTGAACTACAGCGTAGTATGACTTTCATCTCATGTGTTTTCTCATGTGTTTATTTGAACTGAATTGTCAGCTTTACTGTCATTTTTATATATTTTAGGACTTTCAGAAAACCACCTGACGATGCTTGCAAAGCCACCAAACCACACCTGTCAAACACTGACAGTGGATTGTCGCAATCATTTGCCTGTCACCTGTCTGTCACAACTGCATTTAACAGTGTTTTAATTTTATGTCCTATTGCCACACAATGACAGATTCTGGTGATTCCAGTTTATGCATCACAAGTGGTCAAAATAATCATGTTAAAACCATGAGCCAGTCACAGGCTGCAGATGATGAATATTCTCTACACAAACAAATACTTTCTTACTGAACTGAAATTAAGACAGTTTTATCCAAATGTTCATTATAAGTAAGCTGATGTGTGTCTAAGGGAAACGGATGTGAAATAAAAAATAACAAAAAAAAACATTTGAGCTAAAGTACATCTGATACATTAATTGGTGTATCATATTACCATGACCTCTTTTTTTTAAAAAAATAAAATACCAACTGAATGCACTGACTATAATTATCTTTTAGCTCATATTTTAATTATTTCAATCAAACATGTTTACAATTTGAGTCACACAACCAGGTCACTGACAACTGACACCACTGAGCAATTTTAGCTTTAGCTTCCAAATATAAATATCTGATCAGATCTGTTACGTATTTAGTAATGGAAACTTTTGAAAAATGTTGCAGAATGTACCAGCTCTCAACAATTCTGTAAATCACAAAAATATAATTTTAATGAAATGGATTTATAGGGGCTTTAGTAAGATTAAGAATATCAATGAAGAATGTCAGATGACAGATGTTCGGATATAAACTTTTACAAATATGTCACCCTGAATGCAGTCTGTCCTGCCAGCTCCTCAATTTCAGTTTCCCTTCACCTTCAAATTTTAAATCTAGCTAATGACTGTACCTCACGCCATCATACCTCCAAAAGAAAGAACAATTCAACCAGTGTGACAACATTCTTTAAAACCTTTAGAAAGGAAAGTATAATAGCACAACTAATCTCATGCATTCTATCATAGAACTACTATGGAAAATAAGCAAAATGATTGCAAACATAGCAGCACAAAGATAACATTCTGCTCATTAATCTTTTTCTTTCTTTCACTGAGGAAACTTACAAAAGAAAAACTCATTTGCTTTAATCATCAAATTTATTCTTTTTTTCTCATTTATCTTTTGAGCTATCTAGACTGCATGATCATATGCCTAACATCTTTGCCCCCATTATAAATGCCAGAATAAAATATTAATCTCATGATTTAAGGAAAGAAGTCATAACATTCCACAATATCACATATTTCAGTTTTGCTACTTTTGACAAGTGTAGAAGTATTTCCTTAAACTACTAAATTCCAGAATTGAAAAGGAATCAGAGAAATTAGAGATATGACCCTATTATTGTTTTTGCATGATTTGAATAAACACAAATCTGATTGGATTTGTTATCACAGCCCTTCCTCTCAAGTAAAACAGAATAAATGTAGTTTATAATAACTATGAAATATTTAGAAACCCACAACAAGTGTAGAATCAGTTCAACATTAATATGGCACTAGACAATAACTCATATAAAACCTTGCACATTTTTTCATGGAAATAAACTAAAAGAGGGTCAGGACACTCCTCAGCAGAACAAGTAACAGCATCAGAGAATGCAATGAAGTGTAATGTATTCACAGCAGAAATCAACAGAAACCATCATTTACAAGCGGTTGAAATAAATGCAATGTTCACCTGTGTTCCCATCAGACAACACCAGTGGACCCATAGATATGGAAGCACTGTCATGGAGAGACCTGCGCTCTCTCTGATGGTGTCCAGAATTACAATCCTAAAAGAAAAAAGGGGAAAACATGAAACAGGGGTGCACAAAGGCTCCAGCAGAGGACAACCGAAATAAGTAGTTAAAGGAGAAGTCCACTTCCAGAACAAAAATGTACAGATAATTTACTCACCCCCATGTCATCCAAGATGTTCATGTCTTTCTTTCTTCAGTTGCAAAGAAATTATGTTGTTTAAGGAAGACATTTCAGGATTTTTCTTCATACAGGGGACTTCTATGCGGCTTCAAACGATCCAAAATGAGGTTGTAAACGATCCCAGCCGAGGAAGAAGGGTCTTATCTAGCGAAACGATTGGTTACTTTCTTTTTCTTTCACTTTAGTTTGGTAAAAATAATACAATTTATATACTTTTTAATGTCAAACGCTTGTCTTGTTTTGCTCTGCCTGAACTTTTGTTTTTTCCGGTTCATGACAGTTAGGGTATGTCGAAAAACTCCCATCTCATGTTTTCCCTCAACTTCGAAATTGCCCTATATCGCCTTTTTACCTTTTTGTTAAGGGTGTTTGATCTTCTTTGCATGTTCACTTTGCAAAGACTGTGTCTGTACTTCTGCAGCGATGTAGGATGATTTTGAAATGATTTTTGAAGTTGAGTAAGAAAATACGATTGGAGTTTTTCCACACACCCTAACTGTCTTGAACCAGAATACATAGCGTTCAGGGAGAGCAAGACAAGACGAGCGTTTGAGATTAAAAAGTATTTAAATTATATATTTTTAAGGAAAATAACTGATCGTTTTGCTAGATAAGACCCTTCTTCCTCATCTGGGATCGTTTACAACTGCATTTGGGATCATTTAAAGCCGCATTTAAACTGCATTTTGGAAGTTCAAACTCGGGGCACCATATCAGTCCATTATATGGAGAAAAAACTATTTCTTTACGACTAAAGAAAGAAAGACATGAACATCTTGGATGACAAGGGGGTGAGTACATTATCTGTAAATTTTTGTTCTGGAAGTGGACTTCTCCTTTCAGCAACTCTTTGGCCATTAAACATCATCACCATAGACATTAAGGGTCATATTCAGGGGCGGATTGGACATCTGGCAATTCTGGCAAATGCCAGAAGGGCCGGGCCATTTTTTAAATGTGGGCCGGTCAGTTTTTTTTTTTTTTTTTTTTAATATGTATTGTTTTTACATGCAGGCAGCTTTTATCTCTTGCAAGATGTGAATATGATGATGATGATGATGATGATAATAATAGTAATAATAATAAAAATAATAATAAATGTTAAGCATTTGGCCCAATCGGTGACGGCCGGCTGGTTTCGAGATGGGCCGACCCAATCCGACCCAATCAGAGGTTATGCAGAGTATCAAAACGTGGCAAGAATGTCAAACAGTAAGTGCAACACAAGCTAATTGTCAGAGATGGACCGTAAAAAAAAGGAAAGGCGGTGCCAAAAAGCTCTGAGAAAGCAAAATCAGACGCTGCCAAATGCATAAAATTAACTGAAATATTCTCGAAAGGGTTAAATTCGGCTGCTGCATTGGAGGACAGTAGCGCGGTAGAGGAGGTAAGAAAACAGAAAATATACTTCTAAGTCATTATACTAAAATAAACTGAGTAATTTTCACGCCTTTCACGCTACTTCTGACAGTTTTTGACAGTAACCTACACTGTGTTTAACAGTTGTAAACTTAGTGTAAAACTCCCGTACATTTTAAAATGTCATTATCAGCAGATAACGTGGGATTTAGGGTATACAGACTGCTGTATGCTACTAGCAATACAGTCGAACATGCAAAAGAACCTATAGCTATAGCCATAGTACTGTAGGCATTTGTAGTGAACTCTGAATACATAGCTAGTCTTTAAAGTAAAACATTAAATACATGCATAGATTACAGTATGTAATTAATCCTTAGGTAGGGTGGAACATAGACTTCTATTACAGGCAATAGTGTAATATATCTATGGAATAGTTAGACAATGTAAAATGAGACATTGGCTTGCTTATGTTCTCCCTTGACTGAATCGTGTGTTCATCTATTCAGAACTAGAATTTTACTTTATTCTTTCCACAAAGTTTCCAACAAGTACTGAGCATGCAAATCCTAACAATCACTTTGGGGTATCCATGTGGGTTGGTGTGTATGTGTGGTCTACAACAAATTAGAATAAACAAATTAAGGAATCAGAAAACTTATACAAATAAAGATACTAATTATTATTATTTAGTTTTTAATTTATGTATAAATTTGGTATAAACAGGTTCTTTTTGTTCCAGTCACATACATTAAATGTTTAAATATCTATTACATTTGATACTGCTATATACTGCTATATTATTTCACCATCTGTACACCAATATAAGTAGTGAATGTGCGTGTCCGTGGTGGGGGCTGTGTCGGTGTGGTAATGTGGGCTGGTGTGGCTACAGAGCCAGGGCTGAATTTTTGTCCCAGTCCGCCCCTGGTCATATTTCCTTGCTAATATTTAGTGTTTGATTTTAAAAATGTATCAAAAGCAGATTCGTAAACCAATCAGTTTTTAAACTCACCAGTGAGCAGTGATTGCTTGACAGAAGGCAAATGTGAACAGCACAGTGCAGGTAAAGCTTAGTGGAGTTTGCAGTGAAGATAAACATCCTGAAGGAGAAACGGCTGGATATCGAGAATAGCAATAATGACAATCAAAAAAATCAGATACATTCACTTGAAAATCATTCAGTTCAAAAGTGATTCTGTAAATCTTCAAACATTTATATTCCAGGTACAAAACATGAAACTTGTGCTTTAGTTCTAAAATACTGAAAGATAAAATTCTGAGGCAATGCTAAAAGTTACAATTACTGTACAGTTAAGCCTGAGCTTTAAGGAATAGGAACAGCTTTACTCATTAATGATGAGATCCCAGCAGAGACTGTAATCAGGATCATTCATATCAGGTGTAGCCCAACACGTGTCCATCACCAGGGCAAACTGGCAGCTGTCAACCCCCTCAACACGAGATTTGTTTTAAAATTACTTTGTTTTATATTCATTAAAATTCCACAGAACAAATCAAGACATGAGAGTCTGAGGAAAAAAACTGGTGAACTACTCCTTTAATAAAAATTTGTATTTGACTCCCACCTCTCCAGTGGGTTGATTTCCACATCCATGGTAAGTGTTTGTGTTTGAGGATAAACACAGCTGAAAGAAAGCTTAAGGATTTTCTCTGCTGATGAGACCTTCTGACCTCGGTTTCCCCAGAATAAAGTTACTATAGATGAAGTGGGTGCCGTTGGCCTGTGGACAATCGATATACATTTTTTTGCAATTTAACTCAAATGTGTATTTCAAAGAATTTTATGAAAGCAACGTTAGAAACACACAAGCAGTCAAGTGAAATAATGGTGTATTACATTTTTGTGGCCAGGTTTTGTGCACCCTTGCCCACTGAATCTTTTTGAGACTGGCATGACATTTGAATGTTCCTCCAAAACACTTTTTTTCCACTGTCACCCCAACATGGAGGACACCTGTTGAAGTGCTCCAGAAATTGCTCTGTAAACCTAATTTCTGAACATCTCTTCTCAAGTTATTTTTTTGCATCATCTTTGGTTAGTAAATTACATTTTTTTTATTCACTTTTTATTCAACATAGTTTTTGTTTTTTTGTAAAGAAAATATCAATGTTTCCATATGGCAACACTGTACCACAGTGGAATTTAAGTAATTTATTTCCCCATTGGGATTTTTATAAATAGTAACATCAATAATATGATTGCAATTATGTTTAGTGAAGTATAGTTCTGTTTATGTATGAATAAGGAAATTATTTATTGTTTTCAGAAAATGAATACAGCAATATTTCACGGAAAGGGCAATAGTTCAGAGTTGGCTCTTCAATGTGATGTCAATGAGCCTTCAGTGACTGTAATGATGAGTGTGTTTGTGCATATGCGTATGGCAGATTTTGATGGAAATTAAGATTGGATGCATCAATTTCTAAAAGAAATGTAACAGAAAAACTACTTTTTTGGCAATTTTTTTTTCATTTAGGTACACAGTTGCCATATTTTTGCCATTTTTGAAATAATTTTAAAATATGTAGAATACTTGTAGGGAAAAGCACATTACCTGTGCAGTATCCTGAACACCAGATTTCTGGTTTCACAAGTTCATAGACATAGTAATTGTCTGAACATGCTTTCACTCTGATGGGGTTTGACTTGAAGTAACAGCAGCCACCCCAATAAGACCCTGTACAGACCTCTCTGGTCACCACTCCATCCTCTATGTGAGGGTGAGGACCACTGAGCCACAGATTATAGTATGTGTTACAGCTGTATGAATTAACACAGGTCTCTGACATCTGGATGTTCATTCCATAGTAGAATATACTATGGAATATTATAACCAGTGGTGTCCAGTCAGACCCAAAATAAGTAGGGGTTTGAGCATTCACAACCCTTCAAAATAAGGGGTAACACATTATACTGCATAAATAAATAGGTCAAACATTATTTTGTTAGTTTCTTATCAACTACGCAAATAAGAAAACATTTTTTGGCAAGGAAATTAAACTGTGTGGTAATATTACAACATGCTCATACACAGTATGCATATTGAACGTTAAACAGTTGGTTTAAAGTTGTGAGATTTGAGGAATTGTGTTAAAAATAATGTAATCGTTTGGTGATTGCTGTATGGGTGGCTGTTGGAAGACTTACAAAATGATTAATGAACTGCAAACCACTAGTCTAACTGGTTAAAACATTTATTTCCTTAACCAGTTCATTATGATGTATATTACATAATCAAATACATAGCATTTGTTCATGACAATTAAAGATACAGTCCAGTGTTACCACCACATCCCGTATAATTCAAACACCACTCAGACATCTGGGCACTTTCTCCATTCAAATACAGTCGATACCAGCCACTCCATTCAACACGGGTGTCATCATGTTCATAATAGTACTGATATGGGCTTTGCCATATGTCTCTCCAGTATTCATCAAGATTGGTATAACATTATTTTACTCCAGGCATAAATAGATATGAATGTAGCTGGAATGATGGCAAGTCAGTTTGTTTTGTTTTGATTGACACCTTTGTAAAACAACCTTAAAAACACCTGGGGAAATCAAAGGTTGCTCTAAAAACATATGCTAATCAATTTAATAATATGTCAGTTTGTTCTGTTTTTAATAATGTTTAAACATCAACTAATGATTACATTAAAAACTTTAGAGTCCATTTGAAGACCACTGCAGGGATGCAGGTGGTCAAGTAATATGAAGTTTGTGAGATGTGCAAACTAACAAGATCATAAGAGAAATAAATAAATAATTATTAATGTATTTTTAGAGCACCTAACAAATCAAACCTTCAACCTAAAATAAATTGTTATGTCCTTTAAAGGGATAGTTCACCCAAAAATGAAATTATGTCATCATTTACTCACCTTCATATTGTTCTAATTCTGTATACCCTTCTGTCTTTCTTTTAAGCAGCTGGGAAACAGCACACTAGTTAGCAGTTTAGCACCAGACAAATGAATAAGGGTTCTAATATTTAGCAACAATGAGGACAAACATCAGCAAATAATATTCATTGATCTAGATTTACAGAGACTGCACAGAATAAGGGTAACGTCCCATGATTTCATCATTTAAACAAAGGAATCAACTCTGGCCTGTTCTTTAAGGAAGTGAACACTATATTCACACGTTTACTAGATGAGAAATGTTCTACTGCACTTTCCTCCTCTGCTCATTATTCTTCAAAAATCCATGTATTTCACATTAATGTGCCATGACTGAAATGCCTTCCCTTGAAAATGTACAAAACGTAGGAGTCATCGTTATAAAACATTTATTGCATAAACAGTAAAATGTGTGTTTCTTTCTGATTGATCTGGATGTGTCACTGTTAATTTAGCTTTCTAATTGTATTGTACTGATTAAATGCTGCTCCTATTTTCAATGTGCTTTGCATACATATACATATTTTACTAAATATGCATTGAACTTCTTCAGCAATGGGCTTAGCACCAAAAAAAACAAACAAACGTGCAGCACAGTGTGTCTCAGGAAAAGTACTGTGTGTTTTCCTTTTTGTTTAGTCAAACTGGGCCGTCAGGTTTGGCGTCATTTTTTTATACGCTGCAGGGCAACATTGGAAATCATTAGATTAGATTTTTCAAAAGATTTACCACAAATATCATTTAGAGGTAAAATCACTGCAGGCCTCTGAACATGCATTTTCAGCAGTGAATTAGAAGAGAAGTAGGAATACTTAAGAATATCAGATGATTTTTTTTTTGGACATGACCTTATGCACATATTTCCATCATTCTGTGCTATGCAGCTGTTCAATTTCAGTTTCTCTTTATCTTCTTGAACTAAGAACTAGAAAATTACAAATACAATTGTTTATTTAAGCAGTGTCTGAACCTCACCTTGTCTTACACAAGAACAATTCAACCAGTGTGGCAACATTCTTCAAAACCTTTAGAAATGAAATTCGAAACACTTCTCACACTTTATTATTGACAGTACCAACATCATGGAAAACTATTTAAAAACTATTTAAAAAGATAACACTATCATTAATCTCTTGCAATTCAAAATGCAATTCTTACTGCATTTCTATGTCCCTGTTATATATGGTATTAAAATACTGAAAACAATATTAAAATCAAATTTTTTAAAAGATAGTACTGCACTTGTACTATGAAATGATAAATACACAGTTTATTTAGTTTAGTTTTTTTTATTCTCTGATCAAACTGTTAATAGCTAAACATGCTTTCTTGGGAACAACTGTTTTAATTGTAAATTAATTTTACTGTGTTTAACTAATTTCACTCTACAACATTACTGTGAAGTCTAATTATACTGTTTAGTTTGATAATATCAATGACAATTAAAAAAAATATTTAAATTGTTAAAATTATTAAAATAAACTCATTCTTTATAATAGATGTGACTAACTTTACCTCTTACTTTCCATCATGTACACTGACTAGATGATTTCTGGAAGTCTACTATAGAAATACCTTCCTGATCTATAACATACGCATAAAGCTTTTTTTTTTTTTTTTTTTTGAACTGAAAGGAACAATACAGTATGAATGACACTTTTAATTTTATTTTTAGTTTTTACATGATTTGAATAAACATCAATCTGATTGTCTTTGTTACTGTAGCACATTTTCTGAATCAATAATATATAACAATCCATGTAAATGATTAAGTATTTTTAAGTAGTCCACATGATATAAGGAAACAATTAGAAACCCCAAACCAGTGTGGCATCAGTGCCAAAGTCATAAATATGCTACTAGTAAATCTGCTGTATGTGTGTATAAACTAAAAGAGGGTCAGGACACTCATCAGAGGAACAAGTAACAGCATCAGCGAAGCACACAAACAAGAAGCCTCAGATACCTTCACTTGCTCTGGGACTGACTTATCTGTAAACAGGGAATATAATGCATTGAAGTGTAATGTATTTATGGATTAAATCATTGTAAACCTTTATTTACAAATGATTAAAATAATTGAAATGTTCACCTGTGTTCCCTTCAGACAACACCAGAGGACCCACAGATATGGAAGCACTGTCGTGGAAGTCCAGAGACCTGCGCTCTCTCCAGTAGTGTTCAGAGTTACAGTCCTAAAACAGGAAAAACAGAAAACATGAAACAGGAGTGCACAAAGTCTCCAGCAGAGAGCAACTTTGGTCATTAAACTTCATCACCACAGACATTAAGGGAGATATTTCCCTGCTGATATTTAGTGTTTGATTTAATCAAATAAAAGAGTGGCAAATTTATAAACCTTCAAATATTTTCAACTCACTAATGAGCAGCGATTGCTCGACAGAAGGCAAAGGTGAACAGCACAGTGCAGGTAAAGTTTAGTGTTGTTTGCAGTGAAGATAAACATCCTGAAGGAGAAACGACTGGATGTCGAGACGCCGTTCTGCAGCAGCTTCACTGTGTCGTCATTTGGATTGGGACACCTGAGAATAGCAATCAACAAATCAAATTAAATTTCAATAGAGATATTCAACCTTAAAGAGATTTCCTGTAAAATTTATCTGTGCTTTACAAAATAGAAACAGCTTTACTCATTAATGATGAGATCCCAGCGGAGACTGTAATCGGGATCATTCACAGGTGTAGCCCAACACGTGTCCATCACCAGGGCAAACTGGCGGTTGTCAACCCCCTCAACATGAACTTCCACATTCATCTTCTGGTTGAGCTCTGCATCCACTTTACCAGTGAAGGGCCGGGTAAACTCATCATCCTCATATGGAATCATCCGAACCTGATATCTCCCTTCACCAGCGGGAAGAGTCCTGTGCACAATGCTGTTGACATAAAGATTTGTTTTAAAATTACTTTGTTTTAAGGGTAAAACATATATTCTTGGTTTAAAAATACCAAATACCATATTTACTTTTTTTTTCTGCTTAAAAGATTACTTCACACAAAATCTCCCATCGTTATTCACTGAAAATTTTACCATTCACAATATTCTCTTTGGTGCATTCATGAGAGCTCATTCGAGAAGTAGTGATGTCCGAATTGGAAGTGATTTGATTATCTGATCTTTTTGTCAAAATGAATTAATGAATTAATTTGTATAGGTAATATAGACCATTTTTCATAATGCATTTGTGGTGCTTTTGTTTTCTTTTTGAAGCTTAAAAGTCCTCAGGATGATTGAAAAGTGGGACCAGTAAAATTCCACAGAACAAATCAAGACACGAGAGTCTGAACAACATGATGAGAAAAAACTATTTTGGTGAACTACTCCTTTAACAAAAATTTGTATTTGACACTCACCTCTCCAGTGGGTTGATTTCCACATTCATGGAAAGTGTTTGTGTTTGAGGATAAACACAGCTGAAAGAAAGCTTAAGGATTTTCTCTCTGCTGATGAGACCTTCTGACCTCCGTGTCCCCAGAATAAAGTTACTATAGATGAAGTGGGTGCCATTGGCCTGTGAACAATAGATATACATTTTTTGCAAATTCAACTCAAATGTGTATTTCAAAGAACTTTATGAAAGCAACATTAGAAACACATAAGCAGTCAAGTGAAATAATGGTGTATTACATTTTTGAGGCAAGGTTTTGTGCACCCTTGCCCACTGAATCTCTTTGAGACTTTGAGTAGTCTCCACAAGATTCTGCAGGTGGTCAAATCTAACTGCTGGTTCTTTCAGGTATTAAAATGTTTGGATGGTGTATCTGAATAGATTATACATAATTAGTCCTACCACAAGATTTGTGCCACAGATGTGTTCATCGTTATCAAAATGGAAATCCACTCTGCCATTCTGGATCGTTCCTTTGCAGCTGAGATCATTGAGGTGTAAGACGTCAGCTGAAAAACCAGCCTCAAAGAGCTGACAGCGAGACAAAGACATGGAGCCAGAGCTGCTTTCACAGGTTTCTGAGAAATCTGAGAGAAAAAAAGACCAATGTAATTAATGACTGAAAAACAGTGTCTTTTTTCACATTTTGTTGTGGAATGATACCAACCAAAAGAGTCAGGTTGTGGTTTGGGTTGGTCGTTGTTACATAAACATCCGTAAACACCATTTTTCATCCCACACCTTTCATTCTCAGAGCAGGCAAGTTCAGAACAGGGATTTCTATAAACTAGGAGGAGAAGTTGATTTATAAAACAGCGTGTGCTAAATGCAAAAATGTTAATGTAAACATAAGCACTGCTTAGTAACCCACATAATCAACCAATTTGCAGCTTATATAATGCAGTGCGAATATGATTATGTTAAACATTCTGGACCCTGGATTCTAGATTATTGTTCTTAGTCTCAAACACAATTTTTTTTTTTTTTTTTTTTTTTTATCAAACACACAGTGCCTCCTTTTTTTCAAATTAGTAATATAATCTTGGACACATCACTCAAACCAGCAATAGCAGATGCTGAATTGCGTACACACGATGATCTGTGTTAAATTCTGTACATATGTCATAACACATAACATGGATCTTATTTGTTCACATAAAACAATAATCTTCCAGATTTTTATACAACACATTGTAATACCTGTCGTTGTCTTTGGCATTACAGTAGAAGAGGCAGTATTTATCTTCCCTGCATCTGAAAAAAGAATATTACATGATTAAATGATCTCACAATGATCTCTTACATAAACAAAGGGCACATGTAAATATATTTACCTGCACAGTATGCCAAACTGCAGGTAGTTGGACTCACAAACTCATAGACGTAATAATCTCCTGGACAGGCTTTGACTTTAATGGGATTGGATTGGAAATGGCAGCAGTTATTGCTCCAGTGACCGCAGACATCTCGAGTGACCACTCCATCCTCAACTGTTGGATGTCCTCCGTTCAGCCACAGTGGAGCATGAGTGCCACAACTATACTCATCAACACATGTGTCTGGCATCTGAACACTCTGACCCTGAATGAAGAGACGGTACCAGCCGTTCCAGCTGACCCAAGTGTCACACATTATTTGAGAGGAATGTTGATTGTTGGTGGATCTCCATGAATCATTCAGGACATTGTAGTTGTAGCAGGGGTCAACAGGGGGAGCTGTTGATGTGGACACATTAGAAAAATACATTACATTGAAGGATTTTATGTAGGTGCTTTTTTGAAGGTATATTACGTACATGAAAGGCTATTATGCAGTTTAAATGTATATTTTAAGAAATGCATTCTGATGGTTTCTGCAAATAGTGTGGGGTTACGAATTTTTGGTTTATTCTGGAAAAAAAAAGTTCCTAACCCTCTATGGTACAGAGCTGCCATATGGCAAATTGCAATATGGTAATTAAAAGGGCCAGCCTTAAGGTAGTCAATAATGTGCTGTTTTTAAGCCGCATGATATTTAAATGTTCCTCCAAAACACTTTTTTTCCACTGTCACCCCAACATAGAGGACACCTGTTGAAGTGCTCCAGAAATTGCTCTGTAAACCTAATTTCTGAACATCTCTTCTCAAGGGGGATTTTTTTTTATTTTTTCATTTTGGTTTTTACATATTTTTATTCTGCAAATCAATTGATTTTGTTGTTGCCATATGTTACTGTACCACAATGGAAATTAAACTACCCTATTTGATTTTTTCAATAGTAAATTGCAGACATTTATTTGAAGTGTTTATTGAAGTATTTTATTTATGTATAAATAAAAAAAAAAAATATTTCAAAAGGGCAATAGGAAGAGTCCAGAGATGACTCTTCCATGTGTGTATGGCAGATTTTGATGAAAATTGAAATTTGATGGATCAATTTCTAAATGAAATGTGCATTTCAATTGAAAAGAAAACCATAATTTAACAGAAAAACTACTTTTTTGGCCATTTTCTATTGTGGTACACTGTTGCCATATGGCAACATTTTCCTAAATTCCCACCCAAAAATCTTTTTTTTAAAAATCTGTTTGATTTGTATAACTGAAGCCATTTCATGTAATAAAAAATTATATATTTCATGGTTAGAACATAATGCATACCATAGAGGGCTAATCATCTATTACAGATGTTCACTTTATAATGCATTTAGAATGGCATTTATTTTCATACTTTAAAAAGGCATTTCCTTTTTATGCTTTACTGTAAAGAGTTAATGCAGCAATAGGATTCAGTCAAGTGCCATGTAGAAAATATTGTACTTTCCTTCTCATTTGTATTGTTATTCTGTGAGCTGTATTACTTCTGTCTAATGTGACTTTTTACTTATCTTTTGGGGAAATTAAGGGTGAAAGTCAAGACAATACTTTACCAGTGGTTGTGATTGGTGGAGTAATGGATTCTACAGATGGGATTGTCTCTGTTGTTGTAGACACTGATGTGGTGGACTGATTTGTGGCTTCTGGTATTAAGAACATTTTTAACAAGATCAACAACATTTTCAAACAAAATCCAGAAAACACTAAATGTGACAAAATGCTCACCTGCACAGTAAGCTCCACAAACTATTGGCTTGACAAACTCATAAACATAGTAATTTCCTGGACAGGCTTTGACTTGTATGACATGGGATGTGTAATCACAGCAGCCATACCATGAGGAGACACAGACCTGACGGGTGACCACTCCATCTTCCAGCTGTGGATGAGGGCCGTTGAGCCACAGTGGGTAATAAGTGCCACACATGCCTCCATTAACACATGATTCTGGCATCTGAGCATTTTGACCATTGTAGAACAGCCTGTACCAGCCATTCCACTCCACATTATAATCACACATGCCATAGTAGTAATAGTTACTATAGTAAGGGTTATCTGTGGCTCTCCAAGGCTCATCCAGACTGGTGTAGTTGTAGCAGGGATCAATGCTTGGGGTGGTGAAAGATACTGTTTTAAAAAAGTAAAAAGAGTGCATTATATGCTGAAGATTATACATGTATCAGATAATCATGAACAGGTCTGCAAAAGTAGTTACCATATGAAAGTGCAATTCAATGATAAACATGTCAAATATAATGATGAATGAATTTACCTGCACAATATACAGGAGCTGGGATTGAAAGAGTTGGTCTGGTAAATTTGTAGACATAATAATTTCCAGGACAAGCTTTGACTTGGATTGGTTCAGATCTGTAGTAATTGCACTGGCCATAGCGAGAGCCATAAATTTCACGGGTAACAACTCCATCTTCTAGCTGAGGATGAGAGCCACCAAGCCACAGAGAACTATAACCTCCACATGACATGTAATAAAAACACCACTCAGGCATCTGAGCACTCGATCCATTGATGAAGAGTCGATACCAGCCATCCCATTCTACACGAGTGTCATCATGTCATTTATATAGCCATACCAATACCAATAATTCTGTGTGTTTCTCCAGTGGTTGTCGAGGGTGTTGTAGTTATTGCACGGGTCATAATCTGTGTTAGTGAGAGATGATGAAATCAAAACTTTGTGAGGTCAAACCAGTCAAACGTAGTAAAAATAATCAGACAGTTTAAACAGTTTGTACTGTGCATTACATGAAAAAGTGATGCTAGAAGTTAATGCAGAAAAGGTGCCATTTTTACAATAGTTATAATTGGGAGAGAAAAACAACAAATTAAGGATATTATATATATTATTATTATTATTATTATTATTATTATTATATACTGTATACAACTTACTCAAGGTGATGCTGGATCCAGTGATTATATCTGGACTCACAGTGGAAACCACCTGTGAAATTGTGCTGACATCTTATATTAAAAAAAAAAAAATAAAAAAATGATAATAAAAATCAGTCATTGATTAAATCATTTTAAAATGTATGATTGACTTTTGAAAGAAATCAGAAAGTACCTGTGCAGTATCCTGAACACCAGATTTGTGGATTCACAAGTTCATAGACATAGTAATTGCCTGGACATGCTTTCACTCTGATGGGTTTTGACTTGTAATAACAGCAGCCACTCCAATAAGACCCTGTACAGACCTCTCTGGTCACCACTCCATCCTCTATCTGAGGGTGAGGACCATTGAGCCACAGATTATAGTCTGTGTTACAGGTGTATGAATTAACACAGGTCTCTGGCATCTGGATGTTCATTCCATAGTAGAAAAGCCGGTACCAGCCATTCCAGGAGAAAGATTCATCACAAATGTAATCTCCACTTTCATTGTTGGCTCTCCAGGGACGATCCAGAGACTCATAGTTGTAGCAGGGATCACTGCTGATGCTTTGGAAAGCAACTGACAGAGTTTGTAAAAGTACTGTTAAATACTGCATTTACATTGAAGACAGCTTAGAGTATTACATCCTAAAACACAATGATGGGTAATTTCACAATTTTGAGAACTTATATTTTAACCAGTGGTGTGCAGTCAGACCCAAAATGGGCCAAGAGGGGTAACACATTATACTAAATGAACAAATTAACAAATGAATAAATAAATAAAAACATTATTTTGTTAAGGTTTCTTATCAACTATGTAAATAAGAAAGCATTTTTTGGCAAAGAAATTAAATTGTGTGGTAATATTACAATATGCCCATATACAGTATTCATACTGAACATTAAACAGTTGGTTTAAAATTGTGAGATTTGAGGAATTGTGTTAAAATTAACATGATTGTTTGGTGAGTGCTGTATGGGTGGCTGTGGGAAGACAGGATGATTAATGAACTGCAAACCACTAGTCTCACTGGTTAAAACATTTAATTTTCTTAACTAGTTCATTAAGTTGTATATTACATTATCAAATAAATAGAGCATTTACTCTTCTGACATTCAAAAAGATCACACAAAAAAGAAGTTAAAATTGTACCTGCACAGTATGAAGGCATGTAGATTGACAGATCTGGTTTGACAAGTTTATAGATGTAATAATCTCCTGGACAGGCTTTGACTTGGATGGAGTTGGATCTGTAGTTGTCACACTGGTTAGACCACATGTAACTTCCCAAAACTTCACGGGTCACCACTCCATCCTCAAGTGTTGGATGAGAACCATTGAGATACAGTCCAGTGTAACCACCACATCCCGTATAACTCACACACCACTCAGACATCTGGGCACTTTCTCCATTCAAATACAGTCGATACCAGCCACTCCATTCAACATGAGTGTCATCATGGTCATAATAGTACTGATATGGGTTTTGCCGTATGTCTCTCCAGTATTCATCAAGAGTGGTATAATTATAGCATGGATCATCGCTGGAAGTTGTAGATTCGGTGCTGTATAGTGCTGTATATGTATTTGGTTTAGAAAAAACAAGAACAACAACAAAAGTACATTATCTAACAGCCATCTGAAAAAGAAAAAAGTGGTATGGTAGACTGAAAATTAATGAGACTGACTAAAAGTGTATGCTTTATACAGCTTCCTCACTAATAAAATAAGAGTTACCAGTGTTTTCTAGGAACTTTATTCATATCTGTTTCCTCTGATTTGAATGATATACACATAAGTTAGAAGATCTCAATTTATTTATTTGAATATTGTTGGTATGATATAAACTTCTGTGTAAACCTCTAAAACATGTAAGGCATGTCATTTCACACTTGATCAAAGAAGGTATATATTTCCTCAAATCATATTTTCCTTTTTGTAGTTAATGCTGGGATTAAAACAGTGCATTAGTATAATACTAGTATCTGTTTTAGGATTAATACAGCAGTGCTTGTTTCTGTTTGGAAATATTTCATTTTTAAAAGTACTAAGCAACTTTGAATAAAAGCATCTACTTAAATCTTAAAATGATAAATTAAAAACAAGTAATCATTTTGACCCTTTTTTGAAACCACAAACATGTTTTCTGGAAAATTGCTTTCTTTTAATAATGTAATTTGCTGCCACATTCTGCCTGTTTTTCAAGTCCTGCTGTTCCTGCTCTGTCCAGCAGGTGAAGTCTGGTGTTACTGTTCTGCTGTCTATCATGTCAAGGTCACAACTGTGAGAATTAAAATATAAAATGACAAACAAATTTGAAAGGCAATAGTCTGATGCTAATTATTAGTTCATTTTGCTACAATTAGCTGTTTTTCCATCCACCTATTTTTATGCGCATTTTGGAATATCCCATAAAAAAAAAAAAAAAAAAAAAAAAAAAAAAAACTCTGGATGGAAACGCGAAGATGCGCATAAATTCTTATGAAAAACTTATGCGCATAAGTGAGTAGGATAAACCTTTTATCCCATAAAAAAAATGCGCATAAACTACGACTGAAACACTTTTACCGAATAAATTCCTCCATACGCATTAAAAAAAAAAGTCATGTGACTTTTCCAAAAAGGTGATTTTGGAAGCTCATTGGAAGAACATGTAGTTTCTTATTTATTTGTTTTTTATTCGTTTTGTTTATAAATGAATCCTTTTATGTTTAATATAAGTGAGTTTGTCCTGTTTTATTGTCTATTCAGTCAGTTGACGCCGAATTGCTGCTAATTCGAAATTAAAAGTAAAATGTGCACGAGCATTTAAAAGCGAAAAAAAGCGTGCAAAAGAGAGAAAACTCTAACGAACTACCCACAACCTCTCCCCCGGTGATGCCGGTATTACCGGTGTTGTCACACGTCGATTAACCGGTGGGAAAATTACCTCGCACCGTCACATATGCTCGACCTGAGGTCCAAGCAATTCATATATTTATATGAGAATTATTATTTTCAGTGGCTTCTTTTAGTTTTCTTAGTTATATTTAGTGCAGGTTTATCAGGAGGGGACAGTTTTGTTCTCTTTGTCTCGTTGGATGGAAACGGTGCTTTATGCGCAAATGTTTTATGCGATATTCCAGTTTTGCGCATAAGTTAAATTCGCATCTTTGGATGGAAACATAGCTAGTGATCAACTGACACTTGCTGCTGCTGTTGATGATGAGCCTGACAGGCACTAAACCCGACGTTTGTCTGTTGTGCCAATTTTAGCACCATCCTGCCATACTGATTGTTCTTCATTAATGTGGAAACTAGTGAGAATCATGTAATTTCTACCCAGTTTCTTTTGGAGTCTGCTTTCATTTCCTTAATTTCTACATTTGTAATGGAAATAGGAACGAGTAAAGATTAGATGAAGTTAAAGGATGATCATACCTGATGTTTGTCCACTGGTTATTTCACCTATTAAATAAACAAGAACATCATGCATTAATTATAGGAAATGATTTTGTCATTTTAAATGAGAAATCACTCACCATTAATTAGCAGCAGTAGTGACACACACAGTGAGATCAATAACCTCATTGTGACAAATGGCATCTCCTGCACACACATTTACAACAAATAAAAGCATTACATGTTTCTTACTTACTTATTTAGAGTTTATTTTTGTATTTTTGTTCAAATAAAAAAAAAAAAAAAAAAAAAAACAGCTTTGATTATAATGTTACAGATATTTACAGAACAAAAAATAGCCTTACCCAAGGTGCTGCTGCAGAGCAAACTCAGAGAGATTCTATCTTAAGCAGCTGAATGCAGTGGTGATGAACTGTAGGTCTCAAACTCGTATCAACACCTTTGTTAATAACTTGGGGTGGAACATCACTGGAACAAAAAATAATCTCAAGACAATAACTTAAACCAGTTTTACATTTTTCAATAGCTATTATGACATTTGCACAATATTGTTTCTTTGCATACACCCACCATTTAGAAAGATATTCTTTTCTTTGTGTAAAAATATGTGACTGCAGATGGAATGATGGCAAGTCAGTTTTTGTTTTTACTGAACGCTTTATAAAAACAGCACCTTAATACACCCGAGTAAACCAAAAGTGACTGAGTTTGTTTGGTTTCAATAATGTTTAACTACTAATCGTTACATTAAAAAAAATTCAGAGTCCATCGTAAGACTACTGGAGGGATGCAGGTGGTCAAGTGATATGAAGTTTGTGAGATGTGAAAACTAACAACACCGGAAATAGATACAGAAATAAATCAGTATATTATTACTGCCCTTAAAAGTTCAAACCAAAGTAATTGTTATGCCCTTTAAAGCAGCTGAAGCAGCATAGTTAGCAGGTTAACAATAGACAAATGAATGGTCTGAAATATTTAGCAAAAATGAAGGGAAACAACAAAGAGAAACATCAGCAAATAATATTCATGGAACTTGATTTATAAGGGCAACAAAAATTAAAGCTAATGTCACATGGTTTGATCATTTAAACTAAAGCAGAGAATCAACTCTGGCCTTTTCTTTAGGAAAGTGAACACTGTATTCAGTATTTACTTGTTTACCAGATTGACAAAGTTCTACTGCACTTTTCTCCCATGCACATTTTAGCAGGAGCTCAATATTATGCAAAAACCAATGTGATGCACATTAATGTGTCCTGACAGAAATGTCTCCTCGGGAAAAGTGGACTTATCCAAATATAAAAGTGCATGTGGCTTTATTATTGATCTGGATGTGTGTTGATTTAGCTTTCTAATTGTATTTATTAAAAACTATTTAGCTTTCTAATTGTATTTATTAAAAACTATTAACACAAGAATGGGTATTTTTTTAGATTTAGGACGACTTTGATGAAAAGTTTTGATCCACTTCAAATGTTGACTACGTTAAGATGCAAAATACATATGAGCTAAATGCCATCCATCTGACGTCTTTCTTTAAAAAATGCATTTTTATCAGGCTCAGATGTATAGGTTTCTATGCAAGTACCAGTACTTCTGATTGGGCTGAGGCTGGTATTTTAGCAAGTCTGAAGAAAAAGTATTTGATGGACGTATAAGAAGTGTCGAGAGCATTCACTCAGTATCATTATCTCATTTTTGACTAAGATGGCTTTTAGCTGGTTTTTGCATCTGAACTCTTCATATTATATTATATTATATTATATTATACACACATACTTAGTTAAACTCAATAGTCAGGTTTGGCGTATTTTTTTTTTACATTGACCATCAGATCAGATTTAATCAAAAGATGTAAGCTACATGTTACAGTGGATGAATATTTTGTAACCATTCAGTCTTTTTACATGCTTTAAAAGGTCTACATGCTTAAAAATTATAAGGTCTGGAATTTTTATCCATATATGCGTTTAACGTAAGCATAATATATGTTGTGTGTCTATGGTAAATTGGTAAAGCTGAAGATTTACCATGTTTTACCCACAATAATAGCCAGCAGCACACAACATGGCCACTGCAACACAGACTGACTGTAAATGCAGCCAAACAAGTTCATTTCCATAATTATAAATGACATCAACTTACAAAAGTCTGCATGTTAACAGAGGACTGTTTGGGGGACATGACCTTATGCACATATTTGTATTATCCTGTCCTATCCAGCTCTACAGTTTCAGTTTCTTGTCATCTTCTTGAACAAGGAGCTAGAATAATACAATAACATTTTGTTTGTTTAAGCAATGTCTAAACCTCACCTCATCTTACAATAGAACAATTCAACCAGTGCAGCAACATTCTTCAAATCCTTTAGAAATGAATTTTAAAACACTTTCTTACACATTATCATGGAAAACAAGCAAAACGATTGTAAAGACCCTATTAAAACATTTTAAATGACCTGATCTTATGCACATATTTGTATTACTCTGTTCAAGAAGATGAAGAGAAACTGAAACTGTAGAGCTGGATAGGACAAACAACAAGAATAATACAAAAACATTGTTTATTTAAGCATTGTCTGAACCTCATGTGGGAACATTCTTAAAAACCTTTAGAAATTATTTTTTAAACACTTCTCACACTTTATTATAGATAGTACCAACATCCTGAAAAACAAGCAAAAAGATTGCTAAGATACTATTAAAAAAGATAACACTTTCAATAATCTCTTATTCATAGTATTGCTGAAAGTAATTGATTTCAAAATACAGAATGTGAAGCCACCTTGCTTTAATTCCCCTCCGAGTAATTCTTACTGTGTTTTTATGTCCTCATTATATAGTATTAAAATACTGGAAATTATATTAAAATCACATTTTCTGAAAGATGGCACTGCATTTATAAAGTTAAAAAAAAAAAAAAAAAATCACTTTTAGTTCATTTTTCATTCCCTGATCAAAATGTTAATAGCTAAACATGCTTTCTTGGGAACAAGTGCTTTAATTGTAAACTATTCTTAAACATTACTGTTAAGTCAAATTATACAATTTAGTTTTTACAATTTTAGATAATATCGCTGTGTCAAAAAATGATTTTTAAAAGTCTAAATTAGCTTTCAAATAAAATTGATATTTTCATGTAAACTCTCATTCTCTCACTGACATAACTAACTTTATTTCTTAGTTTACATCATGTACATTGACCAGTTCATTTTTGAAAGTCTGCTTTAGAAATACATTCCTGAACAGTAATATAAACATGTGGATTTTTAAAAGTTATAGGTACAATACAGCATTAATGTTTCTTACCATGATCTAAATAAACATGAATCTGTTTGTTATTGTTACTGTAGTACCTTTTTTTTTTTTTTTAGCAGAATACACTGTTTTCTTATTTCATGTGAACATTCAATTACAAACCCAAAACCAGTGTAGGATCAGTGCCAAATTCATTAAAATGACACTAGAAAATCTGATTTGTGTGCGTGGTGTTAAACTAAAGGAGGACCAGGACACTCATTAGAGGAACAAGTAACAGCATCAGAGAAGCACACAGACAAGACGCCGCAGATACCTTCACTTGTTCTGGAACCAACTTATCTGTTAACAGGGAACATAATGCAATGAAGTGTAATGTATTCACAGGCAAAATCAACTTTGACAAATCATTAATACAAATAAAATGTTCACCTGTGTTCCCTTCAGACAACATCAGAGGACCCATAGATATGGAAGCACTGTCATGGAAGTCCAGCGACCTGCGCTCTCTCTGATGGTGTCCAGAATTACAGTCCTAAAAGAGAAAAGGGCAAAATCCATTTGTGTAAAAATCATTGAACAAAAAATAAATGATAAAGGAGTGCACAAAGTCTCCAAAAGAGGACAGCAAAAACAAGAATTTTAGCAGCCTTATTTATTAAACCTCACCACCACAGACATTAAGGGTGTTGTCGTCATCACATATTTTAAACTCACTTTTAAGCAGTGATTGCTTGACAGAAGGCAAAGGTGAACAGCACAGTGCAGGTAAACCTTAGTTGAGTTTGCAGTGAAGATAAACATCCTGAAGGAGAAACGGCTGGATGTCGAGACGCCGTTCTGCAGCAGCTCCACTGTGTCGTCATTTGGACTGGGACACCTGAGAATTGCAATAATGACAATCAACAATTTAAACTCTTTCACTCTTTCAAGTCATTCAATTCAAATGTGATTTTTTGTAATTTATCAAACATTTGCATTCCATGTACAAAATAGTTTTACTCTGTAACGATAAGATCCCAGCGGAGGCTGTAATCAGGATCATTCACAGGTGTAGCCCAACACGCGTCAATCACCAGGGCAAACTGGCGGCTGTCAACCCCCTCAACACGAACTTCCACATTCATCTTCTGGTCGAGCTCTGCATCCACTCTTCCAGTATAGGGCTGGGTAAACTCATCATCCTCATATGGAATCATGCGAACCTGATATCTCCCCTCACCAGCGGGAAGAGTCTTGTGCACAATGCTGTTAAAATGTTCAAGATGTATCATTTTCATACTGCAAATTTTTTACTGCTTGGTTATTGTGGCTTCAAATATTTCTACCTCTCCAGTGGATTCATTTCCACATTCATGGAAAGTGTTTGTGATTGAGGATAAACACAGCTGAAAGGAAGCTTAAGGATTTTCTCTCTGCTGATAAGACCATCTGACTTTGGTTTCCCCAGAATGAAGTTATCATAGATGAAGTGGGTGCCATTGGCCTGTGAACAATAGAAATAATATTTAAACATGTCAACATGTTTCATCAACCACTATCTAACGCAGGGGTGCTCAACCCTGGTCCTGGAGATTGAGTTTCCTGCAAAGTTCAGCTCCAACCCTGACCAAACACACCTGAACCAGCTAATTAGGATCTGAAGGAGCACTTGATAATTACAGACAGGTGTGTTTGATTAGGGTTGGAACTAAACTCTGCAGGAAGGTCCATCTCCAGGAACAGGGTTGGGCACCCCTGATCTAAAGTGTTTGTTGAATAGAGCTTTGCCTAAATCAGCGGTGTCAGACTCAGTTCCTGGAGGGCTGCAGCCCTGCAGAGTTTTGTTCTAACTTTGCTCCAACACACACACATTCTATGCCGTTTTCAATTAAGCCTGAAGGACTTGATTAGTTGGATCAGGTATGTTTAATTAGGGTTACATCTAAACTCTGCAGGGCTGTGGCCCTCCAGGACTGGAGTTTGACACCCCTGGCCTAAATCATTGATCATGACGGAATATATATATATATATATATATATATATATACATATATAAAACTACTACTTTCTTCATTATAAAAAGAAACATTTTAAGAAACATCTGAATGGCATATACATAATATATCCTACCACAAGATTTGTTCCACAGATGTGTTCATTGTTGTCAAAATGGAATTCCACTCTGCCATTCCGGATCATTCCTTTGCAGCTGGGATCATTGAGATGTAAGACGTCAGCTGAAAAACCAGCCTCAAAGAGCTGACAGCGAGACACAGACATGGAGCCAGAGCTGCTTTCACAGGTTTCTGAGAAATCTGATGGAGAAAACATCCTAAACATTGTCAGAATAAACAAAAAGGGTAAATAATTACTTTAAAAAATGTATTTAAAGTTTTTGTAATAGGAGGAGTTTTACCAAAAGAATCTGGTCTGGTCTGGTTCTCGTTACATAAACAGCCATAGACGCCATTTTTCTCTCCACACCATTCATCCTCTGTGCAGCTGAGTTCGGCACAGGGGTCTGAAGGGGAAAACCACAAAATGAATGAAACTTTAAAAAAGGGGGCATAAACGAAAATGACATTTTTGTAAATAATAACTGCCATTTATTCGTTAAAAATTTACATCAAAGAGTAAATAATATCAATTCATGTGTATAAATGTGGAAAACATGCCTGCTAAAAACTAATATTTGATAAAAAAAAAATAAATAAATAAATAGGCATCATATTTTTCTAATTTGTTTTTTGCTCATCTTTATTAATAAATTATGTAATTAATTCACTACACTAATGTGTAGTAAAAATGTGATGAACTGGGGATAAAATTGCTAATTAATTGAATGAAAATTGAATGTATACACTGTCATTCAAAGGATTTTTTTTAAGAAACTTATTTTTATTTAGTAAGGATGCATTAAATGGATCAAAAGTGGACGTAAAGACCTATATAATGTTATAAAAGATCTCTATTTTAACATGGTTCATTTAAAAAAAAATCCTTAATTTTTTTTTAACTGTTTTTAACTTCACATTTTGCAGTATATTCAACTTTTTACATTTTTTAAATGTAATAAGTATAAAATGTAATATTTTTATATTAAATGTAATATTCCACAGCTTTTTTTTTTTTTTTTAACAAATCAAACAGACTCATTTCCAAAAAATAATCCCACAAAGCTAGTGAATGGTGTATGCTGTTGGGTATATCTACCTGCACAATAAGCTGAGCAAAACATTGGCTTGACAAACTCATAAACATAGTAATTTCCTGGACAGGCTTTGACTCTTATAGGGTGGGATTTGTAATCACAGCAGTCACTCCATATGGAAGCACAGACGTGACGGGTGACCACTCCATCTTCCAGCTGTGGGTGAGGGCCACTGAGCCACAGTGGGTGATAAGTGCCACACATGCCATAATTAACACATGAATCTGGCATCTGGACACTATGGCCATTGTAGAACAGCCTGTACCAGCCATTCCAGTTGACATTATAATCACACTTGACGTAGTAGGAATTGTTACTATAGTAAGGGTTATCTGTGGCTCTCCAAGGCTCATCCAGACTGGTGTAGTTGTAGCAGGGATCAACACTTGGGGCGGTGAAAGGTACTATTATGAAAAAAAGAAAAAATCCCTAATATTGTGGAAAATTATGATTCCAATATCATAATACTTCAATATAAGCAATATAAGCATCAAATACAAAGAATGAATGAACGTACCTGCACAATATACAGGAGCTGGGATTGAAACTGTTGGTCTTTAAATTTGTAGACATAGTAATTTTCAGGACAAGCTTTGACTTGGATTGGGTCAGATCTGTAGGAACTGCACTGGTCATGGTGAGAGCCGTAGACTTCACGGATAACAACTCCATCTTCTAGCTGAGGATGAGACCCACCAAGATACAGAGAACTAAAACCTCCACATGACATGTAATAAAAACACCACTCAGGCATCTGAGCACTCGATCCATTAATGAAGAGTCGATACCAGCCATCCCATTCAACACGAGTGTCATCATGATCAGAGACGTATCCATACATAGACCAGTAATTGAATGTGCTTCTCCAGTAGTTGTCGAGTATGTTGTAGTTATAGCATGGGTCATAATCTATGTTAATGAGATCAAAACAGACCAGTTATTTCAATAATCAACTTCACAAGTGCAATTGTCATTGCCAAAAGAAGACAAAGACATATGTCAAGTGTAACTTACTCAATGTGATGCTGGATCCAGTAAATATGTCTGGACTTACAGTGAAACTTGGCCGTGCAATGGTGCTGACATCTTAAAAGAAGGACATGAGAGACATTAAGTAAAGCTAAGTCATTTTAAAAGTTCTGAAAGACTGTTTAAGAGAGAGAGGAGATAGAAAGCACATTACCTGTGCAGTATCCTGAACACCAGATTTGTGGATTCACAAGTTCATAGACATAGTAATTGCCTGGACATGCTTTCACTCTGATGGGGTTTGACTTTAATTCACAACAGCCACCCCAATAATTCCCTGCACAGACCTCTCTGGTCACCATTTCATCCTCTATCTGAGGGTGAGGACCATTGAGCCACAGATTATAGTATGTGTTACAGGTGAATGAATTAACACAGGTCTCTGGCATCTGGATGTTCATTCCATAGTAGAAAAGCCGGTACCAGCCATTCCAGGAGAAAGATTCATCACAAATGTAATCTCCACTTTCATTGTTGGCTCTCCAGGGACGATCCACAGACTCATAGTTGTAGCAGGGATCATTACTGATGCTTTGGAAAGCAACTATCATGAACAAAAGAGAAATGTCAAGTTCAGGCATTCAACAGTTTTTGTGTAAGAGAAAAATAACATGTATCCACCTTATTTTTCCAGCAAGTGTGGGCGCGGCCATTTGTAAATGTTATGGGTCTGGCTTCTGGTCTCATTTGCATCCAGCTATTTTTAGTGGCATAAAACAGCTGGTTTTGCTGTTTATTATTATCTTAATTATGAACATGCTGGTTTGTAGTGCAAACAGTTTTACCATTTACTGCTTTTAACTTGGCATTATTCTTATTCTTGTTATTTCCCTATAGCGGCTAATGAACCAGAAGTCTCACCCATAGGCTTACTTTGAAAAATGATATTGGTAATGTCATTGCAGATGAATTTGATATATATATATATAATTTTTTTTTTTTTTTTTTGTATACGAGTACAGCTTACTGCATTTGATCTACAAAAATGTATTTTATAAAAAAAAGTGCCTGCAACTGCACCTGCACAGTATGTAGGCATGGGGGCTGATATGTTGGGTTTGACAAATTCATAGACGTAATAATCTCCAGGACAGGCTTTGACTTGGATGGATGTTGATGTGTAGGCACCACACTGGCGAGACCACATGTAGCTTCCCCAGACTTCACGGGTCACTGCTCCATCCTCAAGTGTTGGATGAGAACCATTGAGATACATTCCAGTTTCACCACCACATCCCATATAACTCACACACCACTCAGACATCTGGGCACTTTCTCCATTCAAATACAGCCGATACCAGCCACTCCATTCAACAAGGGTGTCATCATGTCCATAGTAATGATGTGGGTTTCGCCGTATATCTCTCCAGTAGTCATCAAGAATGCTATAATTATAGCATGGATCAGAGCTGAAAGTTGTAGGTACTGAAAGAGACAAATGACAATCACATGCCAACATATTATCATTCTCTATCTCTTGTTCGGTATAAATAAACAGGACATTTTTAAGTAAATAACTATATGGAAGAAACAATGGTTGGTTAATAAACTGACGACAGATCTGACTAAATTTACACATCTCTCTGCCATTCTATTTCGGGGAAGAAAGTTATGTTTCATAAAGTCAACTACAGTTATTAAAGAATGATTGTGGTACCTGATATTTGTTCACTGACCATTTCACCTGTTAAAGCAAAATTCAAACGTGTTAACGTTACAGCATCTAGTTGACATTTAAATGCATCATTCTGAGACAAAAGTCTAAGCAATTTTATTAACATACCATCACAATTAACCAGCAGAAGCAGGGAAAAACACAGTGAGATTAGAAGCCTCATTGTGACAAACTGACCTGTAAAAACAAAACAACTTGGATCTGAAGGATCAACTCTGGCATTCTACAATTTAATACTTTGTGTAATCAGTTCTAAACTTTACAATTAACTACTGCTCTTGCATCCAACATCATAACTAGTCAGAACTCTTCGGCATCATTTGCCGCTCCGCTTACACAAAATTATTTCTGTCCAAGTCAGTTTTTCCCATATCTATTCACATTTTTTTTAAACAATTGGCATGCAAATGAGGTATTCTCAAAAAATTAGACTTGAGAAGGTGATCATTTTTGCATTGTACGACAGACTGCTTATTATTCCTTGCAAAGCCTATAGAACTATATAATAATTTTCGATTTGTTTGATTTTGTTAGTATCCAGTATAATTTTTAGTTACATTTTACTTATGACTGATAGTATAAAAGTGGACAATAGTATTTCTTGTTTTTCTTATTCATATTGTGCACATTTATGTAAAACTTCACTTCAACTATTCCATAAGTCATACAACCAGAACAAGCAATTAAAATACAACATTCATGGTTATTGGTAAAAATCTGATGCATCAAAAGGAGATGACTTAAAGAGTGATAAAATAAAGAGATATAACTTTACCTGAGGTCAAATGCTGCTGCAGAGCAAACTCAGGGAGATCCTCTCTTTAACAGCTCAATACAGCGATGATAAACTGCAACTCTCATGAACTTACCTTTATTAATAACTGTGGGTGGACCATTGCTGGAACCAAGAGTAATCTCTAAACAATACCTTAAACCAGTTTTTAATTTCTGTGTCAGAATGTAGCTATGGTTTGCTTGGCATTTAATCAGTTTACTACATTGTGCAGTTCTGTTATGTACTGGTTGCTCTGACATTATAATGAAACAATAGTTAATGTACTGTACATGTTGACCAAAAAACAGATTATGTTTCTGTGAAATTCCCAGCAACAAATATTTAAATTCAATAACATACCGATTCTTGATAATAACTGACACTACTTAATTTCATGTTTATATATCAATGCATTAGAGCAAAACATTAAACATTTATACAGTACCTTCAAAAAGTATAACAAACGTTATGCACTTCATTTATGCCAAATCTTGTTTTACTGACAAATGTATTCAACTTGAATATGAATTTATTCTGTGTTGAAGAAACATTTGTGTAGATGTGAAAACTTCATTGTTTGCAACTATGAAGACCAGAGTTGTCACTGGTGAATCAATGGGAAGTCAAACAATTCAATCACATTCAATGCACAACCTCCCCATTTTAAACCCAAACTTGAGGAGATCAGCAAACACATACCAGAGTGACAAAGCAAACTTTGTCTGTGGAAGAAAAGTAATGATTATATTTATTAAAATAATAAGCAAGCATCTAATATAAATAAGATGTTTGCAATGTTTTAGCTAATTTAAAGAGAAAAAAAATTAAATGCATAAAGTAAATAAAAATGTTTGCGAGCACAAATAGCATGTGACAAATTTATGTAAAATGAAAATTTACATTAAGGTCAGTAACTCATCTAGGTATCTGTACAAATATTTAAAAAAAAAAAAAAGCATACTTTTGAAAGTACTAATATAGCAGCAGAAAAATAAAAGTAGTATCACCTTCCAAACATAGACTGGGTATTTAAATGCAACAATGCATCAAAAGGGACAAATAAAATTGCCACTTAACACTGCAAATGACATGAAAGCATCTGAAGACACCTCTGATTTAATATGCTGACTGCTTTGGTTTGGCTCATCTTTCATCTTCATCATACGAGTTCTTCTTTGTTTTTAAACATATACTGTATTTTGTACATGCCCAAACACATGCAAACTGTTTTTTGAGAATTATAAACAGTAAGAATGAACATCATTAGCAATTACTCAAGACAATAGCATGAAATGAGCATGCAAGCGTGAGTGTATTCAAATTACACCCACTGCATGTAAACAAGACTGTTCCCAGTAAAGCATGTAAATCTTTTCCTGCATGAGTTTTGGATTTGAAAGTGATGTGTATATAAACATTTTGCTTGTAATGATTAGCCAAACATTGTCATCTAACGGTGCTTCTTTTTGCCACTTTGAAACCTCAATGAAAAAACAGTTTGAGTATTATATAGTTAACAGCCACATGTTTCTGAATCTTGTGGAATGAGATAAATCTGTAACTTATGTGTTATGCTTTATATGAATAAATCAATCAATAATGATTACTGTATCATTATTACCGCAGTAGCTTTTGTGAGCTCATAAATACTGAGGAACTACTAGGAATATTTGCACTTCTAAAGCCAACCTAACACAAACTCAAACTGGTCCTATCAGAAATCAAAAGTATTTACATTCCCAGTAAAGCTAAATTACATCTAAGTTATGTACACGTAGGTCCTAGCCAGTAACTATGCTGTTACTATATAAGTTACAACAACTTTATGAATTTTGCTATAGAGCTCGGGAGTTTACGTCACTGCGCATTGCATTCTGGGTAGTCGACGCCATGTTATAGGACACGCTAAATAACGTACACTGACAATAAATACAAATCACTAGAGGAAAAAACGACTGTATTTGAGTTAACATTTTTAAGAGCTGCTTGCACTTGCTTAGAATAAATGTACTAATATTTGAATCCATTGCGTTCATTCGAGCACTCAGCCGTGTGGCCAGAACACGACACATACACACTCACAAAAATCATACGGCCGCCTTCTATTGTACCACACACAGGACCGAATTCATTTCTCTTTTGCAGTTTTTAATAACTAGATGGCACTGATATATCTGCCAGATAAAATAAACACACTATAGGTTGATCTCAGCCAGTTGATCCTGTAAGTGAACCACCGCTCCGTTTTGTGTGCATCTCAGATGCCTGTTCTATTCAAAAGTAAGTGCCCTGCGAACTCGAAATATTCTGCCCTGGTTACAGTTCGAAGACAGCGTTTGTTAGGGCTGTCAACGATTAATCGTGATTAATCGCATACAAAATAAAAGTTTAAGTTTGCCTAATATATGTGTGTGTACTGTGTGCAATTATTATGTATATATAAATACACACAAATTAATGTGTATATATATGAGAAATATGTTATTAATATACAAAATTTTATTTATATATAATATCAAATTATAAAAATTATAATAAATATATGCTTGAAAATATTTCTTAAATATATACATGAATGTTTGTATTTATATATACATAATAATTACACACACATATATTAGGCAAACTTAAACTTTTATTTTGTATGCGATTAATCGTGATTAATCGTTGACAGCCCTAGCGTATGTGTTCCATTCAATAAGCATTAAAGTGTGCAAGACATGAATTTATATTGCATTTATTTACAGGGGTATATTGTGTCACACTTCTCTAAGTTTCGTCTGTGTGTGAAGACTGTGCAGGCGGTGGCGTAGCGCAAATCCAAGAATGAATATTCCTAAGTAAACTTAAGCTGATTTCCACTGCTCAGGGAGTGGGGAGCAATGAACATTGTTTAGGGACCATGTTAATCGCAACACAGTTCAGTCATGGAGCTCTCTTTGGACTAGCTGGTTGTCTGAATCAGGTTAAATAAGAGAGCCATGCGATATATGCACAGCGACGGTACGTGAGGAATTGAATTGAGAAACTATTGATAAACGAAATGATATGATTTTAATCATATGTCATATCGCCCTAATTGAGGGATAAAGTTCAATAAGTTTTACTGGACTTAAATTGAACAAATACACAATTTCTTACAAAGAGCTGCTGAACAGTAACATTTAATCACACGAGTTGTTTTATGAACAAGGAAGGTGATCGCAACGAGCCATATCACAAATTAAATTACATTTCCAAACCTGTTATTAATAGCGTGAGCACTTACAAATTCAAGTGGATTGGAAATTGTAAAACTGTAATAAATAATAAATACAAACGACAAAGCCAGATTTTTTTTTCAATTTTCATTGAGCTGCTTTCGCCATTGTGTTGTTTTAAGCCGAAAAGCATAAAATTGCGCTTCATTTTAGATCCGTTCTCCACTCCGGTCATGACAGCAGATATGGCAGTTCAAGTCACAGCAAGCGTTCTCCATTCTAATGTGTTTTTAAATGTACAATATAAATTTTAACATCTACCGCCACTATTTCTCATTCTAGACTGTAGCGTCCATGTCCGAATGTCCCAGAATGCCGTGTGTTGCTGACGTCACGTTCCCATTCTCTATATGTATTTGCGCGCAGCGTTTAAATAATGGTGCCTAAAACAACATCCACAATTACAACAGGTGGTTTAACAACTGTTAAACAACTTTGAGAAAAACCTGTACTTACACTGGGAGTAAGAAAATATTCACAAGGTGTTTACTGTATTTAAATCACAACGTATCTGAAGGAAACTAAAGGAAACACGAATGGATGGTGGCACGTGTTATTCTGAGGACACCGTCCATTGTATTCAATGTTGGCAGGGCCTTTAAAATAACAGCTTAATATTAATTCACAGTATGCTTAAGGCACTCAACTTTTAAAGAGTAATCTTTGAGCAAACATTTACTTTACACACCCGGAAAATACCATGCTTGCATCCTGGTCACGAACAAACGACTCCTACTATGACTAAGCCTTACCTCGTGTATATTCATGACGTAACGAGAAGTTCGCTCACTCGGCCAAACTGATTGGCTAACGGTTAAATTGCGCGCCAAGGCATCTGGCGAATCAACGAATCTCAAATATTAAGACGTTACCTAATTGGATGCGCCAGGCAGGTTGACGTCAACGTCAGTGCAGCGTAATTAATATTCATGACTAAGCCTTTGCCGTAGTAGGAGTGGTAATTTGGCGTCGTGTTCACCTGCGCCACAGGTGCGCGGTGGACAGATCAGAGTGAGATGGGTAATTCAGACTCCAAACTGCACTTCAGAAAAGCAGTGATACAACTTACAACCAAAACACAGGTCAGGTTTATTTTATTTGACGTATGTGGCTTTTATAAGCATTTGTGTTGGGTTACAAATGTTTCAACGCGCTGTTAAAGTGTAACAGATGGAATACTGTCGCTTGTAACATCTCATAATATTACACTTTGAGCAGTCGTTTGGACATGTAAGCTTTCTTTTAATATTTAATCTTTTAATTTTATGGTTTAACCATTATTTAATGTGAGATATAAGCACAAAAACTAGAGAGAATCAACAACTTTATACACATGACAGCTGTGTGAAGTCATGCTGTTTGTTTTAATTACATTCAGTCTGCTTTTCTCGTTTCTTGTGGAGTTTTACAGGTGATGCTCATCTAAGTTATAGCTGATCTACTTCATTTATTTTTCTCAGTAAAACATCCCGTTTATGAAGGATTTAAATTCATAATAATCGCTATACTTATGTCAACATCCTTTCTTGTAACAAAGAATGGTCAAAATAAAGGAAAAATGTTGTATTTTGTTTTATATTATGCATTAAAACTATGCATTTAGGACTATTAATATATTTCACATTTTTGACAAATAATGAGAATTGGCAAGATGCACTTACTGTAATAAAAAGAAGATACAGGGGAAGATGTCTAGACTGAAGATATCACTATCTAATCTCAGTGCATTTATACTGAAAGCTTGTGTTTATTTATTTATTTATTTATTTGCTTGTTTGTTTGTTTGTTTTGTAGCCTGTAGAGGCCTCTGAGGATGTGTTTTGGGACCAGTTTTGGACTGACGTCAACTTGACGGCACAGGATATATTTGCTCTCGTTCCTGCTGCTGAGATCCGCGCTGTGAGAGAGGAGTCTCCATCCAATCTGGCAACCCTCTGTTACAAGGTACAGCCTGTGTCCCAAACAGAGGTTAATAATGAGGAAAAAGGTGATCGTGTGACTTCAGCATGATGGCCACCATGAGAGGGGACCATTGATGCATGAAATAAAACATAGTGTACACCAGTAATATGACTCTCACCTGAACATACATGCATTTAGGTCCGTTTTAACTCAGATGAGATGCTTACAAATTTCGGAAAAAATGCATATTATTTTTATTTAGTTATTTAGTTTTTTAAATATTTAAAAATTTAGTTTTATACCTTTTTGGCCCAGTTATTTACTGAGGCTTTACACATGATGTTGTGCATAATTCTCATGTTTTGTTTTATTTTGTTATGTTTTTTTTAATAGGGCTGGCAAACGATTAATCGCAATTAATCGCATACAAAATGAAGTTTGAGTTTGCTTAATATGTGTGTGTACTGTGTGTAATTATTATGTATATATAAATACAAGCACCTTCATGTATATATTTAAGAAATGTTTACAAGTATATGTATTTATTATATTTTTTTATAGAATTTATATTATATATGTAAATAAAAATTTGTACATAACATATTTCTCTTAAAAATATACATGAATGTTCTTGTATTTATATATACTTAATAATTACACACAGTACACACACATATATTAGGCAAACTCAAACTTTAATTTTGTATGCGATTAATCATTTGCCAGCCCTGTTTTTTAACTATATGTTAGATTTTACTCAAATCCATTTGTAAAATATATTCAGACTTCTTCCCATATCTCACACATACTTTTGGGACTGGATTTTGATAAATATGAATATGCATTAATATTGCTAAACCACTGCAGAATGAAAAATCATTTTCATCTAAAAGTTAAAGTTTATGCACATAAAATGAATTTATTTTGTTTGCAAATATTACAGAGTAATATTTATATTGTTTTTATGTTATTATTTTTTTTAAAAGCCAAAAAATCTAAATATCTTGCGTAATAATGTATGGTTTTTTTTTTTTTGTTTGTTTTTTTTGTTTTTTACAGGCAGTGGAAAAGCTTGTGTTGAACGCCGACTCGGGTTGTGTGTGTGAAAGAGACAGACAAGCCGTACTGAGCTGCACTCGTCTGTTGACTCGGATTCTGCCATATATCTTTGAGGATCCAGACTGGCGTGGATTCTTCTGGTCCACGGTGCCAAAAGTGGGCAAATCTGTGGTGAGGGAAATTTCAAAATTGCTTTCATCAAAGTTCTTACCTCTCCAAATGGTTGAACATGCACTAAAGTAAAACATGCAGTTTGCACACACTCCCAGAACGTCACCGGCAAACATGAGCTGTGCAAGCAGGTTTTAAGAAGATTCACAGAAAAGCTTTGCCTAGCTTGAACTTTTATTTAAAACATGAGCTTTGTGTGTGAGAGCGAGTTTGTTCTACGGTGCATTTTTACGGTCTCCTGTTACCAGCCTAAACACTGCTCTGATTGTGTCTGTCTCAAAGAACGACAGCGTATTAAATATCCTGTGATTAAAGAGATGAAGGAAGCAGAAAGAGTGTATTGATGATGTGATTGTGTGCATGAAACTCTTCAGAAAGCCAATAGCTCCTCAAACACTTGTCAGACAAGCATGAAGACTTGAAAGAATGCATTTTGCAATTTCTTAGACGAATGGCAGATTTAATTGGTTTTTGTTTCTGTGTGTTGACATAGGACGAAAGCGAAGACGAGTGCACACGGCCGTTGGCGGAGTCTCTCCTCACAGCTATTTCTGATCTGCTTTTCTGTCCAGACTTCACTGTCGAGAGCCACAGCAGGACCAGTGCGGTAACCCTCTGTCTCTATCTCAGTCCTTCTTAGTCTGGCAGAGGTTTTGACTAATACAATTAGATCCGTAATAATTGGTCTGGCCAAAGACACACCGTTCCTTTAAAAGAAACAATAATAGTTAATGTTTTAAAACATCATGTAGAATCAGGTTTGTCTGAAATTGATGAATGCTATTTAACAAAATAGTTGCTCATTAAAATAATGGCACAGAAATCTCAAATGTTTGTGTAGACACTAGCTATGTTTCCATCACCCTTTTTTCATGTGCATTTTGAAGTATCGCATCAGAAATGAGTGATGGAAACGCCACATTTCGAATTAATTCGCAAAAAAGTTTTTATGCTCGCTTGAGGTCGTTTTTGACTTGGAGATGGAAATGCATTTGCAGAATAAATTCCTCCATACGTCTTACTCAACTGCGTTCCTAAACAGCAGGCATCCACCTCCGAAAGAAATGATCACATTTATGTGTTTCGTCTGCTCGCTCTGAGGCGCAAGTAATTTATTATATATGAAAATTATTATATTCAGTGGGTTTTCCTACTTTTCTTTGTAATATGTAGTGTCAGCTTATCAGGAAGTGCCGATTTTGTTCTCTTTGACTTGTTGGATGGAAACTGTGCCTATTCGCAAATGTTTTATGCGATATTCTAATTTTTGCGCATAAGTTAAATTCGCAACTTTGGATGGAAACCCGACTACTAAGAAGTTAAAAAAAAAAAAAAGTGTTCAGACATTTACGTTTCATGATTTGCATAATAAAGATTTGCTTTTTTCCAAAGCAACTTGCACTGCATTTAGGGTAAATATTTTAAAGGTATGTTTGTTCCTTGCATGATTTTTTTTTTTTTCTCTTTTACTATATAAAATGTACGTAAAGTACCAATGAGATTTTAAGTTAGATTTTCAATAATTCGACAACATATTTGCAAGTTTCATATGACATGCAGTTAAACAAATAAAATAACTTTAATAAAAAAGTTCATAATATTTACTATTTTATACAATTTTTTTTTTTGTGTGTGTGTGTGTGTTGTGATTTTATTAATAAATAATTTTTTAAATATAATTAAATTAATTATTAGCAAACACCTTGCACTTCCCATAGGGCTGCACAATTAATGGAATTTCTAATCGTAATTACAATTACAGATGCCAAAATTATGTAATCGTTCAAAGGCACAATTACAAAAAATAATAATTATAAATTATCCACTTACATTATTCTGCTTGCTTAAGATGTGGGGGTGTTTTTTTTTCTACAGGTTGCTACAGGTTAAGTTTCTTATTTTTATTTTATTTTTTTTCATAGTTAATTTTAAATGTGTACTTTTTTTGAAACTATATATAAAAGGTGGCATGCAGTGCTTCAAACAATGGTATAAAGCTATTAAAAATACCATTAAATGTAAATTGTGATAATCGTTATTAATAATTGCAATTACAGTTTCAAGGGAATAATCGACAATTATGATTTCTGTCATAATCGTGCAGCCCTAACTTCCCTCACAAAACTCCAGAAGATAAAAAACAATTTTTTGCATTTACATGTAAAATTAATAAAAACAGATTATTTTAGATATAACTTAAACATAAGTTATATAACATGAGTTATATATATGTGTGTGTGTGTGTGTGTGTGTTCAGGATGGCCCTTCTGATATCCAGTCCATAGACAGCTGTGAGTTCATCTGGGAAGCTGGCGTTGGATTTGCTCAGACTCCGCCTCTCAATCACACCCATGACTCCAACAGGTCAGAGATCTGCCCACTCATACTGCCCTGGCCCTGTTTACTACATTTATTTGTGCTTATTATATACGCTGACCTAGTTTACATCTGGTAGTAGTTTGCATGTGACCACATTGTATTTTATCTAATCCATCCTAATTGGTCATGACAGCAGTGAAGGACCGCCTTCTCACCTGTCAGTCAACCACTGCTCTAAAATTCAAAGAACTTTTTTGTGATTGCACTGGGAAAAACAACTGTTTTTAAAAATTAAATCTGGACCAACACTACCATTCAAACGTTTAGGGTCAAAAGAAGTCTTTTATGCTTATCAAAGCTGTATTTATTTGATCAAAAATACAGTAAGAACAGTAATACTATGAAATATTGTTACAATTATGTAACAGCTGTTTTCTATCTAAATACGTTTTAAAATGTAATTTATTCCTGTGATTAAAGATGAAATTTCAGCATCATTACTTCAGTTTTCAGTGTCACATGATCCTTCAGAAATCATTCTAATATGATGATTTGCTGCTCAAGAGACAGTTCTCAATTATTATTAATGTTAAAAACAGTTGATCAATTTATTGCTCTCTCTCTCTCTCTCTCTCTCTCTCTCTCTCTCTGTCTCAGGGCAGAGTTGTTGAAGCTTTTATTGACATGTTTCTCAGAAGAAATGTACCAGTCTCCATCTGACACCCACACACTCAACCCCTGGGTCTCGTTCTTTTGCTCTAGAGAAAACCGGTAATCACATATGCGCTTATTTGTTATCATTAGTTGGTGATGCAGCAATTAAAGTTTGTTCTCTCTCTCTCTCTCTCTTTGTCTGTCAGACATGCTCTGCCGCTCTTCACGTCTCTTCTTAACGTGGTATGTGCATATGATCCAGTCGGGTACGGTATCCCGTACAATCACCTGATGTTCTCTGACCAGCGAGGGGTGCTAACCGAGTTGGCGCTTCAGACACTGATTGTTTCATTGGAGCAAGAACTCATCGATAACACCAGCCCGAACCTGAGCACCAATACTGATAACTGCTCTGCTGATTATAACAAGAACACAACCGCTGAAGGATGCCAGGTAACGGGACACGCAGATGTGTTCAGAATAGCATCCCCGCAAACAGAAATATGTTCTAGGAAGGCTTTTTTACATTATTCTATGAAAACTTTTTTAATGTTGTCTGAAAATTAAAAAAATGGAACGTTTTAAATTATTATAAAAATGTTATTTGAACATTTAGCTAATGTTTCCATTTATGTTGTTTTTGAGTGTTCTCTAAATATTCAAAACATTCATTGTTTTTTTTAATGTCTTAAAAATGTTATGTAAACATTAATGGAACACTCTGTTTTATCATTTTGCAAACATTATGGGATTGTTACATTTAAACACCCTTAAACACCATTTGACGAGCATCCTAAACTAAAATGCTTTTGTAAAATACAATATCTCACAATGCAAAGTGATGTCAATTAAGATGCATCCAAAAATAAATGTTTAAATGCAAAATTGATTTAAAAATGCAAAAACTATATATTTGCTAAACTGTAACCAAATGCCATTCAATGAATTAAACATGCAATTATTTTGCAATAAAACATGCATAATATTGTAAGCACAAATCATGCTTAGTAAATACCATTTTTTGTGGAGGTGGGATTCAGAGGTTCTAACTTACATTTCCTTAAATGGCATCTAACATCTCATGTGACAAGGCAGCATAACTTTAGTACATTTGAAACCTTTGATTTCCAAGAATGTTGTCTAAGCTGTGCACTAAGTTTTGTAAGAGAGCCTGTGTTCAGTATTACGATAGTTCAGTATTTCAAATGCTCAGCTTGAGTATCAGATTTTTCCTTGTGATATGTTTCAGGCAACAAGAGGTGAAAACCTGTTCGTAAATTACCTGTCTCGAATTCATAGAGAAGAGGTGAGAAACACAAACACCTCACAACCTCGCCAAATCAAGTGCAACAGACCTCTAACCGCTGTAAATGATCAGTATCCTCACATATTATGTATAAAATAATAATACCTATATTTTTGTAAATGCATGTAATTTTTTGCATGTAGGATTTTAATTTTATCTTGCGAGGAATTGGCCGGCTGCTCAATAACCCCCTGCTGCAGACGTACCTGCCCCATTCCTGCAAGAAAATACAGTTTCATCAGGAGCTGCTGGTGCTTTTCTGGAAACTATGTGACCTCAACAAGGTGCCACCTTGTGCCATTTTATTTATTTATTTATTTATTTATTAATAAAAAATAAATAAGATTTCTATTTAATTAAATATAAAATAAAGTACTTATTTTATACTAAATAAAAATATTATATTTTTCAGTTATCATTTTATGTTTACAATTCTTATGCAATTGTTAGAAAATGAATTCTGTATTCACATTTCTTCATTCGTGTTACAGAAGTTCCTGTTCTATGTGTTGAAGAGCAGTGATGTGCTGGATATTCTGGTACCAGTTCTATTCTATCTGAATGACGCTCGTGCCAATCAGTGTGAGTATCTGGAGCATTTGTTGTTACACATACAAAACAAATCATATTTTACATATACTGTATATTTATTGCACCTTGAGAGTCATTTTTTTGACAGAATTCTTTTCCTGTACTTCTGATCTTAATTTAATACATTTTGCCCATTTTTAGTGTTGTCTTTTTGTTATAAACCTTGGATGTGATTAAAAACCAGCATATGTGTCAGTGTGCGTATGCATCTGTTCGCAGCACGTGCCGGTCTGGTGCATATTGGTGTGTTTATCTTGTTGCTGTTAAGTGGAGAGAGGAATTTTGGTGTGCGTCTGAATAAACCATACAGTGTGCGAGTGCCAATGGATATTTCAGTGTTCGCTGGGACTCATGCCGACCTGCTGATAGTGGTGAGATGATTTTAAAAACGCAGTAAAAGTAGTCCATATGACTTGTGTGCAATATTGCATATCTTTTGATGTCTTTTTATTGCTTTTTGTAAAGAACAAACCCAAAATGTAAGTCTTTGAATGTTCTAAAACTCACACAGCTGCATATTAAAACTGAATCATGCATCCTTAATGAGTGTTTGCAATTATGCATTTAGCACATGCTTTTATCCAAAGCAACTTGCATTGCATGCAGTGTGTGCAACTTTTCAGTTCATGCATTTCTGGGAATATAAGCTAATAAAATTTGAGAATTTGCATGAGCATTAAAATGCAAAATATATATTTTTTGATTGACAGGTTTTCCATAAAATCATCACCTGTGGACACCAGCGACTTCAGCCCCTCTATGACTGTCTGCTCACTATTATAGTCAACGGTAAGCAAGTTTAGAACCTACGTACGTTTTAAGAGATTATTTTCACTTCCTGATGAACCTCTGCTGTTGTTTTTTTCAGTGTCTCCTTACCTGAAAAGTATGTCTATGGTAGCAGCCAACAAACTTATTCACCTGTTGGAAGTTTTCTCAAGCCCGTGGTTCCTGTTCTGCTCACCTGTTACCCATCACCTGGTTTTCTTTTTGCTAGAGATTTTTAACAACATCATTCAGTACCAGTTTGATGGTAAGTTGCTTTTGAAGCTTCATCACCGCTGTACAGTTGACACAAGTCATGGTGGCAGTTCTTAATTCAAAGTAATTTAGAATATAACACAAATTTTCAGATTTTTATGAATAGAATCATATATTTGTCAAGTGTTTATTGTAGTCTGTTTCTAAAAATCAGGTAACTGTAACCTGGTGTACGGCATCATCCGCAAACGCAGCCTCTTTCACCAGCTGGCCAACCTGCCTACAGATGTCAACTCGATCCAGAAAGCCCTGCAGAAGAAAAGCAGGAGCAACAGCACCCATAATGCAGTCTTCATGGAGACCAACAACCCCTACAATACAGCCTGTAGTGAAGGACCATATAAGACCACACCAGTTCAAACAGGCACTCTGAACACAAGCTTAAAAGCCATGCCACGTACGTATCCCACTTTAACATACACGGTTGCACTATTCCACCTCATTATGTTGACTTAAGACTTCATTAGTTGTTTCCATCCACATTTTAATGAAAATTTTGGATGGAAATTGATCCAGTGCATAAAATCTTAAAGGAGAAGTTCACTTCCAGAGCAAAAATCACTGATAATGTACTCACCCACTTGTCATCCAAGATATCCGTGTCTTTTTTTCTTCAGTCATAAAGAAATTGTTTTTTGAGAAAAACATTTCAGCATTTTTCTCCATATAATGGACTTCAATGGTGCCCCGAGTTTGAGTTTCCAAAATGCAGTTTAAATGCGGCTTCAACACACCAAATATTGTTGTAAATCTTATCTAGCAAAACAGTTGGTTATTTTCATTAAAAAAAAATACAGTTCCCTCAAGAGACTAAAATCTGTGACTAAAATATAATTTAGACATTAAAACAATGTAATAATGTGCAGTAAAGAAATATTCCAGATTCTGCACTATTTCTGTGCGATTAATCAAAGATATGGTGCACTTTGGAACATCTCAAATCATGCCAGCTCATTAAAACATAAAAACTTTTCACTTATTATGCTAATAATAGAATTTGTAATTAAATGATTTGCATTAAATTAGAGCAGAAACATTTTTGCTAGTGGTCTCAGATGTTTGGACTCATTCTTGAAACACGAGCAGAAACATCACTGTTTTACCTTTTTTGTTAAGGGTGTTTGATCTTCTTTGCATGTTCACTTTGCAAAGACTGGGTTGGAACATCTGCAGCGATGTAGGATGATTTTGAAATTATTTTTGCAGTTGAGGGTGAAAATACAATTGGAGTTTTTTGACATACCCTAACTGTCTTGAACCAGAAGAGTTCAGGGAGTGCAAGACAAGACGAGTGTTTGAGGTTAAAAAGTTTTTAAAATGTATTTTTTTTTTTTTATGAAAAAAAAAAAAACACTGATCGTTTTGCTAGATAAGACCCTTCTTCCTGGGCTGGGATCGTTTACAACCACATTTGGGATCATTTGAAGCCACATTTAAACTGCATTTTGGAAGTTCAAACTCGGGGCACCATAGATAAAAATGCTGAAATGTTTTCCACAAAAATTATAATTTCTTTACGACTGAAGAAAGAAAGATGAACATCTTAGATGACAAGGGGGTGAGTACATTATCTGTAATTTTTTTTTGTTCTGGAAGTGAACTTCTTAAATGAGCATAAAAAGACACATGCATGCAATTGAGGCGGATGAGTTCTTTATCAAATAAATTCTTTGAGGTGCAAAGTTTAGCAGATCATGCAACTTTAGCAGATCATGTGATTAGATATGTGAACCAACCATCTCAAATATTGTTTCAGTTATTCTGAAATGTCTGTCATCAAAATAATTTGATATTTTTACCTTCCCAAAAATCTTTGAATGCATTGCCAAACACAAGATAACATGGCAGCACGTGTTATTGAGTTTGTTATTATCTGCAAGTTACAGAGGCACAATTATTATGTATGGAGAAAAAAAAAAGTCACAGTAGCTTCTCCGGTTTTAATAATTTTAATGATGATAATAGTGCTTTTAATCATAACAGTTTTCCAGGAAATCATAGTTTTGTTCTTTGGACACCTAGGAGCGAAACAGCGCTTTATTCAGAAGTGTTATATGTAATATTCCAAATGTTCATTTCTAACATTGAATGCAAACAAATAGTGTTGCTGGTATTGGTAATTTAACAGTGTATTTGTTGGTTTATTAAAATTCCATTTTTATTTACAGGTGTTTAACTAATGGATTTTTAAAAGTATCACCTGAATGTATTTTTTTTCTTTCTTTTTTTTAATTGACTTTTGATATTCGCTTTGTTCTTGCTATAAAATGGCCTTGCTGCTGAAGTGGTGGTTTAAATTGTTGGTTTATTATGTTGCAGGCATCGATAAACTAACAGAAACATCACAGGTTTCCGAGGACGGAACGACAGTGTTGCTGCAGCAGAGTGACGCGGCCCAAAGCCAATCAGATCACAGCTCTGAGACACAAGTCAGAGACGCTGAGCCAACCTCAGGTGAAGATGACAAGGTATAGCATCACTGATAACCCTGATATTTAATCTACATTACTTTATTCTGTTTATATAAGTAACTTTTTGTTTAATTCCTTAGGAGTCTGAAAAAGAAGATAGTGATGGGTGTCAGAAACGTGTGTCGTCTTCATCAGACTGGGCTCCTACTCCAGAGTGGGTCAGTCATAAAATCTTAATTTATAGACCAAAGCTTGTGAGGACCTCGTATACACGGCAATTTTTGTTAGAACATTCAAAAAAAAAATCAGATGTGTTTTCCTTTTTTCTCAAAAAAAAATTCATGCCTATTACATCCACATCTCGGCATGCTCTCTTTCAGGTCCAATCCTGGAAGAGCAAACTTCCTTTGCAAACTATAATGAGACTCCTGCAGGTGCTGGTGCCTCAAGTGGAAAAAATCTGCATAGACAGGTGAGACACACACATTTAATATTTAGGAACCTGGCAATTCAGACATATGGTTTTACATACAACAAAAATGGCACACAATGAGCCTCATTCGTGAAACTTGCATAAATATATATGTGTAACTTCTGAGTAATATGCACGTAAAACAGACCTTCCCGAAAACGTTCTGCTCTAAAACGTCCAAACATCTGAGACCACTAGCAAAAATGCTTCTGTTCTAATTTAATGCAAATCATTTAATTACAAATTCTATTATTAGCATAATAAGTGAAAAGTTAACAAATTTTGAGAAATAGTGTTTTTGTTTTAATGAGCTGGCATGATTTGAGATGTTACAAAGTGCACCATATCTTTGATTAATCACATAGAAATGGTGCAGAATCTGGAATATTTCTTCTCTGCATATTATTACATTGTTTTAATGTCTCAAAATGCTAAAAATCTACTAATTGCCAGCTTTAGATTATATTTTAGTCCCAGATTTTAGTCTCTAAAGTATGTGTAATATAGAGGTTCACACTGACTAATAGGGCTGCACAATTGACAAAAATCATAATTGTCGATTATTCCCTTGAAATTGTAATTACGATTATCACAATTTATATTGAATAGCTTTATACCATTGTTTGAAGACATTGCATGCCACATTTTTATATATAGTTTCTTCTTTAAATATAAAAAAGTAAAAATTTAAAAATGAAAACAATGAGGGGAAAAAACCCTTAAGATAACCTGTAGGAAAAATACTCTCTCTCACTCACACACACATCTTAAGAAAGCAGAATAATGTAAGTGGATTTTTTTTTTTGTAATTGCGCCTTTGAACGATTACATAATTGTGGCATCTGTAATTGTAATCACGATTAGAAATTTGATTAACTGTTCAGCCCTACTGACTAGGTAAATTCTTGTTGTTCTTGTAGAGGTTTGACGGACGAGTCAGAGATCCTGAAGTTTTTGCAGCACGGGACTCTTGTTGGTTTGCTGCCGGTTCCTCATCCCATCCTCATCCGCAAGTACCAGGCCAATGAGGGCACGGCTCTGTGGTTTCGCACATACATCTGGGGCCTCATCTACTTGCGGTGAGTCCTGTGCTCTGTCTCCCTCTATAGGACAATATGGGCGCTGCGCTCAAAATTACACTGAGCACAGAAAGTCACACAAATGAATTGTTAAACTTTTTATTTGTACTTGATCAGTGTGATGTTTTATATGTATTTATATGTTGAAATGCAGCTTAGATATCATAAAAGAGAATAAAAATTTGCTTTTTTCTCATTTCAGTAACGTGGATCCTCCTGTTTGGTATGACACTGATGTCAAGTTGTTTGAGATCCAGAGAATTTAATAACACCAAAAGAATCAGCTCCACGAAACTGACTCGGTTTCTCCAAACTAAACACATTAACAAAGACTTAATTCAACTTTACACTTTCTCTCTAAAATGTAATCTAGTGAAGTCTAAGGTTTTGTTTTTCTGAACTTTTTGTTTTTGTTGTATATATGAATGAATGAGTTAACACTGCCCAGTCAAGCTGTTCTGTTATTTCTGATGCATTCTGCTTTGTTTATCAATCCATGAAGATGGACAAATAACCCTCAGGTCTCTGACCTTGTGAGGAATGAGAGGACTGTGTGTTTATATTGTTTTTTTTTTTATGTTATTTTTACTGTAATAGTGTTCTGTGTGTGGAGGGGTGTGAATGAACTGTATATAAACAAGCAAAAACATAATCATATGAAAGCTGGAAATGCTGCATGTATAGAAATACTATAAAAAAACTTTTGACTGCCATTTGGTCTTTTTTTTTTGTATGCAAAACCAATATTTGTTTGTTAAAAGCAACATGAAATATTGCATAATCTCTGAACAGGCTGTACTATGTCTCTCTCTTGAAAAAAACAGGGTATTAAATGAGAAAATGCATCAGAAATTGGTTTGATGTTAAAAGGTGTTTCTAGCTGACTATTATTTGGAAGGGAGGACATGATAATTAAATAATTAGCATTGTCATCCCCCAAAAAAATTTAACAGCAGCACAAATGATCACATTTGGATTAAAGTTAATGAAGATAAAACAGCATGCACTTTCAATAGACCTTTAATAGTCTCAGAAATGAGAATGACAAGTCCAGGCTTACCATGATAATGCTTTGGCCAACAGCAAGACCACATCTTGGATTTGTTTGATCAGATCTGCTAGGATGAGGTTATGCTGAGGTCACAGCAGGGTTTGGCTCTGTTTAGATTGGATTAGTTTAATGTTTGTTATATATTAGGTTTCTCAGTTGCGTGGAGAATGTATGATGCCTCAAAGAAGAATAATAGAAGTTAAGAGTCATATATATACATACAGGACGTACCCATTTCCAACTATAATTGGCATTCGCGTCAAATCATTATTGTGCATCAATATTTATCATTCTGGTAACATACTTGTAACACAGTGTGATTTTACCTGAGTGTGTCACTGTGTTCTCATCTGTCAGGTGTGCGCTGATCGGAAGTGGGCGTGGCCATGCAAAGACTCCTCCCATAGCAACCGTTAGAGCGTGCTTGCGGTATCTCGAGTGGAGACGCCAAAAGCGCACGTGAAATCTCGCCAATACAACACACGCCAAATGACCGTCCGTGAGAGAGGATAGAGTGTTCCGCCGCCGCCATGAACGACAAATACCACCGGGCGGCTCGAGACGGTCACCTGCACATGCTGAAAGAGGCGACGCGCAAAGATCTAAACGCGCCGGATGAGGATGGAATGACGCCGACGCTTTGGGCCGCGCACCACGGCAACCTGGACGCGCTCAGACTGGTGGTGGGACGAGGGTGAGTGATGCGTTAATTATTTATGAGCAATATATATTTTAAAATTATTATTAGTGTATTTCGTAACCTATTTTGGTTTACAATTACAATTTCCAGGATCTAAATGATGTATGTGTAAATAATAATAGAGATTTTGTTTCCCCTTTAAAGTTTGGTCATATTTGCTGACTAAGACAAATTCCACAAGGCAGATACTAGCCATTTTCTTTTCAGAATTGTCTAGTACAGTAACATTTGTAAAGTTTGTGTTGGGTCAGTTTGATTCCACCAAAAACACATTGTGTAAAAATACAGAACATATTTTGCTGCCAGTGTACACAACTTTAAAACCTGTGGGTGGTTGTAGCATCACTCCTTTTCTTTTTGCTTTTACTTGAAGCATGTGAATTTAAGAGTTTATACATTTTTAAAATAATTAATATGATACATGTTCTCAGGTCTGGTTATGTTTTGGCATGTACAGTTTCATTAACAGGATGGCAGTTCTGTGTTCTCCTGTATCAGATCACATCTGCATTGAGATAATTTAGCCCTCCACCCAGCCGCTCTCACTGATGGATATCTGGATTGTTTTATTTGCATCTTTACTGTCCTGGGCTAATTAAAATAAAGGTCACCCAGAAGAACAATGCAATTTTCTCTTGAGCGATGCTTTTCTGTTGCTACTGTTATTACTGCTTAAAAGTGCTAGGCGTATATTCAATTATAAACCCCGAATTCTGCATGCAGATAAAGGCATGCTGTATGTTGTCATGCATGCAGCTAAAAAGCCAGATATAATCACTATCATTCACAATCATTTTGTTCCAAACTCATATGCTGTTTTTCAAAATTTTGCATATGGAAAAAAATGCATTGAGATTCTTCACAAATGTACAGCAGTCAACATTTGAAATGAATCAAAACTTTTCATCAAAGCTGTGCTAAAACCAAAACAATACCCGTTCTTGTCTTAGGACAACTTTGATGAACTTTTTATGATCCAGTTCAAATGTTCACTAATGTATCCTTTTGCTCTTATGGGTTTAAAACATGAGGGAAAGTGAAAAATGGCACCATTTTTATTTTATTCTTTTAAAGAACTGGCTTTAGGAGAGAGTAATATGTTGTAATGTTGTATTGTTTATCAACTCATTAGGTAATTAGATCTAAATAACCTGGCTCTTATCTCCTGACCAGGTTAATAATAGAAGCTAAATGTTCTGCTCTGTGAACACCCTCACTGTTCTCTAATTAGTGTTCTGCATCAGTCCCTCCAGATCTCAGACTGAACCGAAACTGTTACTGAAACACGTTCATAAAGAGACGATTGCAGTTTGAGTCATAATAACTCAGCATTTAGAGTTGCACTTTGAATTTTATAGTCTGAGCTTTTTTTTGGCCATCATGATTGGGCCCAGACAGAATCAGCAGAATGTTTTTTGCATTGTCAAATTATTTTCAAAAATGGGAGGTAGCCACACAAAAAGGAAAGCCATTTTACATGGAAAAAAAAAACAGAATAGGATGGAAACGTACTGAATTTCATAATTATTTTTAACACAGTTAAGTAATGCACTTATTTGCAGCTGAAAGCATAATTATTTGGCTTTACTACTAGGAAAAATCAATAATGGGATTGACAAAACAGACTTTGCATTACCCATTTGAACATCACGTCTCCAAATTATCTAGAGTACGGATGCTACGTAAGCACTGTGCCACATCTCCAACGTGCAGTAAGTTTTAATCCTCAGAGTCTTTAAAGAGAGTTCAGGGCTGCATGCACATTCATGGAGAGGAATTTTACACATGGCCAGACAGAGAGAAAGATGTTAATGTTCACAGTTAAAGGTCAGCATAATGAATTAGGGCTATTCCGCCTGCCTGTTTCCTTGGCTGTTGGCATTTTGCTAACTTGAATGTCAGCAGAATTATACACCTCAGTCTTTCATGTTTTTGCTTTCTGTCGTATTTTAATCTTGTTACCCTGCATGGTCCCATTAAACCTCACATAGATTCTGCTGGTCTCTGCTAATGGGTGGTTGCCATTTATACCTCAGCAACTCTTTTCAGACTTTTTGAGACTAAAAGAGAAAACACTGAGCGGTTATGGACCTTAGTAAGCGTAGACAGCCTCTGCTGCGAGTATATATGCAACATCTTTTCAATGCATTTGACTTAATTAAGGTCTGTTGCACTTCAGTTTGTTGATGGGCCATTGCAAGCATACATAATCTTGACACTGTGATTACTGGTTAACATGCTCTGTATGTAATACTAACCTACAATAAATAGGGTTTTGCACTTACACAAACACAAACAGAATGAACTGCATGTAAAGTATGGCTGGTAATGAATACTGCAGGCCTCTTTCAATGCAGATGATGAATGCATTACATGGTGCACAGGTTTTAATGACTTGGAGAGGTGAGTCACAAAGGCAGTGTGCATAATGTGTGTTGGTGTGTGCACATGTGTGTTACAGTGGGTAAGTGGAGCTCCAAAGCATCATGTTACGTATTCAGACCAACACCTTGCCACATAACAGAACATTAACGCATGCACTCATGCACCGACACGCACATGTGCACATACACATGTCTTCACACACCCTATATTTGGACTAGTAATTAATCAGTGTATTGGCAAGGCCAATAAATTGGCCAATACTTGGCAATTTTGAGTGCATCGGTATTGGCCGATAACCATCGTTATTGATATCATTATTGGTGTCAGTCACTGACAAACCCATATGCATCAGCCACTAATTTTGACCATGTAGCTATGTAAACTATAAAATTAGATGTAACCAATCGACTGTTGTTTTTGGTCCACAGAGGAGATCCAGATAAATGTGATATTTGGGGAAACACTCCTCTTCACCTGGCAGCAGCTAATGGGCATCTCAACTGTCTGTCCTTTCTGGTGTCATTTGGCGCCAATGTGTGGTGCTTGGACAATGACTATCACACACCACTTGACATGGCGGCCTCGAGGGGCCACATGGACTGTGTACGATATCTGGACTCTATTGCTGCCAAGCAAATCACCATCAACCCCAAACTGGTGAGCAAATTAAAGGACCGTGCCTTTCGTAATGCAGAGAGACGCATTAAGAACTGTGAAAAGCTTCAGCGCAGGCATCACGAACGCATGGAGAAGCGTTTCTTGAGAGAGAGTGCTGCAATGGACACGTCGGATACGATGAGTTACAGCAGTTTCAGCAGCACCCTGAGCCGAAGGATCCCTCAGTTCAACACCCTCGACTCCAACATGACATACTCACAGGTACTGTGTTTGAACACATGGATACAAAAGGGAACCGGGAGCACTCAACATACAGCCTTTGATTCATGGACTTAAGCATTAGGTCGATATAGACAAGCAAGTTATAAAGCTCTGTTTCAAAATCTGTTCCTGGAGGGCCACTATTCTGCAGAGCTCCAATCCTATTTAAACACACTTGAATCAGCTAATCAAGTTCTTCAGGATCACTAGAAACTTCTAGGCAAGTGTGTTTGGGCAGGTTGGAGGACGATTGCCCTGCAGGACTGGACAACCCTGAATAAGACTGCAGCCTGGCTCACAGTCTGCATTTTCAGTTCATCCCAAAGGTGTTCAGTGGGGTTCAGGGCAGGTGGCTTTGTGCACTCACGCATCATCATGGTAGAATGGAAAAGTAATAATTATTGCCTGTGGTGATTGCATGACTTGGCTTTATGCTCATTAGTAAAGGGTGTGGCTAAAATATGCAAACCTGTAATTTAGGAAGGGAACGTCCAAATACTTGTTAAAAACTTGGCAGTAGATTGCAGCAGATGATTTAGCACCATTATGCCCTTGTGCAAAGCCCAAGGATGCTGGGATACTGCTTTAGGACAGGGGTGCCCAAAATCAGTCCTGGAGGGCTGGTGTCCTGCAAAGTTTATCTCCAGTCTCAATTAGACACACCTGAACCAGCTAATCAAGTGCTTTCCAGGCGTACTAGAAACATGTTGAGGCAAGTTGGAGCTAAACTCTGCAGGACACCGTCCCTCCAGGATCGATTTTGGGAACCCCTACTTTAGGTAAAGCATTTGCTAAATGAAGACTTGCTTCCTTAGTAGATTAGCATAATGCTTCTGTGGACTTCAGTGCATGCTAGCTCACTAACAGTAGTCAGTCTTCAAATAGGGTGTCTAGATGTATGGGAGGCAATGCTGACAAGTTTGTATACAGTTTGAAGTTTGGCAATAAGTTTGGCAAGAATATGACAATGATAAACTTCTCTTTACAGGCAACACTTCAGTCCACAACTAGAGGCCGGACCAAGATTCAGCGGCGTCTTGAGAAGAAGAAGCAAGGTGATGGAACATTCAAGATTTCAGAAGACGGCCGAAGGAGTGTTCGTTCGCTCTCTGGTCTTCAGCTGGGCAATGATGTTATGTTCTTGAAGCAGGGTACGTACGTCGACCGACGCCAGCAGTCCAGCCCTCGGCTCAACATCCGTAACATGTTTTCTGGTAAACAGGACATCAAGCCAAATGATTATGATGATGATGAGGTGGACACTGTTTCACGGGCACTTAGTGATCCGGGTCTGTATGATGCTGCATACTCCGAGATAAGTACGGACTCGGGTCGGGACTCTTTGTTCAATCGCCCAGGACTCGGTACCATGGTATTCCGTCGGAATTATGTGACTGATGGGCTGTTCCGAATGGGACAGAATGAGGGCAGTGTGGCGGGAAGTGAACCAGTGGGACGGGTCCCAAATGTCCGCTTACGGGGGAGATTGCCACTACGCACGCCCAGTCTCGATGAAGTCAGCATAGGCAGCTCATTGAGTCTCCAAGAGAAGAACTTGCAGGTACCATACAAATTCCACTTGTCTTTCCTATCAATGCCTACAGCAACTTTCTGAGTCATTAAATTCTAGCTTTCTCTGATTTGTTCTAAGCAGTGTCCAAACTCAGTCCTGGAGGGTCAGTGTCCTGGCTAAGGCTACACTCTCCAGGATGGCCCTCCAAGAGCAGGGTTGGCTACCCTTGTACTAGACCAGGGGTGGAGAACCTTGATCCTGGAGGGCCAGTGTTCCTGCAGAGTTTAGCACCAACTCTGAAAAAAAATACCAACTTGAATCCTAAAGACCTTGATTAGCCCTCGAGGATCAACATTCCCCACCCTGGACTAGAAATATTATTCTTACAATTGACGGTCTTGAACTTGCAGCACATCAAGGATGAGAAACTCCAGTCCTGGAGGTTCACTGTCCTGCAGAGTTTAGCTCCATCCCCAATCTAACCAAAAAAGTCTCCAGGATTACTAGAAACTGCAGGGATTAGCTCCCAATGAGACAGGGTCTGGCACTGGATATTGGGCGACGTGATCCTATTCATCCCAAATGGGTTTAGGGCAAGGGGATTGAATAGGCCATTCATGTTCTTTCACACCAGTAAATCATTTCTTCATTGACATTTATGCACAGCGACAAGGGTGTCCAGATACGTTTGGCCATGTAGTGCAAGTTATAGAAATCTGATGATCTGAATTAATGTAAATGTGCAAACCTAAATCAGTTTGTGTAAATCAGTTCATCTAATCAGTTAATGTGAAGAAACTGCATTTAGATTTGGAAGAGGGGCTTCATGATGATGTTTTTCATGTTGGTCGTATTTTGTAGGATTTACCATGGGAGGAAGGAGACCTAGGTTTGGAGGAGGAGGATGATGAGCTTCAGCCATCGTCAGGTCCTTTAGAAGTGTTCCTGGCATCTCAAGGATTGAGTGACTTCCTCTCCATCTTCCATCGAGAGCAGATTGACCTAGAGGCATTGCTGTTGTGCTCTAAGCAGGACCTTATTAGCATCCATATCCCACTCGGACCTCGCAAAAAACTACTTGATGCATGCAGTAGACGCAACAATGTTTTGGAAGAAGCTGACGGCATGCAAGACACTATGCTGTAGAGTATGTCTGTATGTCTAGTGTACTTTCTTGCAGTCGTTTTTAAAGCAGCATCCTAGCTAAACTGTGTCTTTGTAAGTGTCTACACAGGCAGCAACTGAACACGCCACACAAATAGCATTTCATACGCAAAGAGCATTGGAGACTTGACGTGGACAAGTCTCCCATGCATTGGATAAATCTTCCAGCATTTCTCCCATCTTGTCTACTATCTTGGATGTATTTTTTTTTTCCTCTGAGCTTGTTGCATTCTAAGATTGCTTTCTCTGTAAAGCCTACATGTGATGCTGCCTGAGAATTTGGCCAAAACCATGTACGTGTTGCAAGATAATTATGCTGCCTACTTTTTAAAGCCACTTCTTGTCAGGAACTAGCACGTCTACAATTCCTCAATTGACCCGCTTTACTAAATGTTCATTTAAGATACTCCGTCTTAAGGTACATTCACATTATCAAAATTTCTGCTACATTTTACGGGCAAGTTATGTTTTTGCTATTTCAAAGCGAAAAAAATGTATTTGGCTTAGATTAGGGAGCACATATTCACTATTAAGTGTTTTTCCTCAATAAATTAAGAATTTGCTGCTTATTATTGACAGTAAGGTAGTCATTGTAGTAGTTATGTTTAGGTACTGGGTAGAGTTAAGGAATTTAGTATATGGTCATGCATTAATATGTGCTTTATAAGTAATTATAACTAATAAACAGCCAATATACGCAAAGAATGCATGCTAATAAGCAACTAGTGAATAGTGTATCCTAATCTGCCTTACAGTAACTTGCTTTTCCTGTGCAATGACTTTGCTTTTCTGCTGCAGGTGGTTGAATCATGTTAATCATAGCCAAATAGCCTAATTATATGCTCTTTAATTTTGACTCCATTCTGGAATGCAGCGCTCGCTTTTAAACCAGTCTGGTCAATACCAGATTGACTAAATCAAGATCTGCTTGTTTTCCTGATTATCCTGTTTCACTTTGAAATGCCTGACATTGTGGAAGAAAAACAGGTTGCATAGTGCAATTCACATATTTGAAATGCTTCTTATACCTGCATCTGGAACACAGCCATGGTGTGTGTCTGTGCATTAGTTAGTGATATACCTGCCTCCTGGTGGCTGGGTGGAAAACTACAGCTCTCTATTGGTACACATCCCTCTCTAGCCAGCAAAACTGTCTGCTCACAAAGAAGTTCTACTTGGAAGTCTACATGCCGATGGTTGTGGTTGTGGTTATGAATGCCCATGCAGTTTGGAGGTAAAATTCACACAAAATTTTAATCTAACCTTGCTTGAGGTTCATCAAAGATATTGTGGTTCCTGATACACTCTGTGAATGGTTGCCTTGCATATTGATACTGTCATTTTATATGACAAAAATAAATTTGCAGTAATAATTAGCATTTTCAACTTAATGATTTTAAACTTTAACAATTAAGAAATGAGGCCGTTGTTAGATGACGCATCTTGAGACAGATTTGCTACTAGAGCAAAAATCTATTTATCAGCCCTTTAGTGTCCCACATTGTCTCAGATTACTCTAATTCACTTTTTATTAATGTTATGTACCGTAGTAGAGAAATAACATGGTAAATATCAAAAAGTCTGTAAGATAATACATTCAAGCCAGATGTGTCCACACTTGGCTCACTGCATACTGTATATGCAAACATTATTTAAGTTTTTGTGTTTAGTTGTGCATATGAAGCTTTGGACAGCATCAGTGTCCAGCCAAAAGACATTTCACTTATGTAAAACATTATGTAGGCAATTTGCTGGTTTCTGATGATTATTATGATTGTATGCTGTACTAACTGACTCCAGCAGAGAGGGGGTTGGAGTTTGGGTGTGTGTGAAATGCCTTCATTGGCCATCTGATGTTTGTACAGTTTTATTGATGTACGGTTCTGTGTGTGTTATCGATCGACCGCAGTCAAATCTTCTCGCTCAGTGGGTGAGATGTTTGTTCTGGGTGCCATGTTCCTCTGCTATCTGTTCATTTATGGGTGTGTGCAGCAGGTTTTAGAGGCCGACATGCTGAAAGCGGATATAACTCTTGTTACTTTATATGTCTATCCATCACACTCCATCTCCTCACAATTCAGCTCCACATGGATAGCCCTTCTTACATGTACAGTTTACATGACAGTATGTGTGTCTGGATACAAGTTTATTCGCTTCTGTGTTTTTTTTACTCCCTCCTAGCTCAGATTGGTTCTCATTCATTCACAAATTACAATTTAAAACCGTTCTTGCGTAAGTCATTGTTGAGCAGAGAAGTGTATGACATTTTCAATGTAGTAATTGTAAAACAATTTCATCTACAATGTAAATTGTAGAAAAATATTTATAATGCAAACATTTCTGTGTAAATCAAAAATCCTCTCTTAATTATTCATAAGAAATGTGTTCTGCTTATGTTGCTTTTGTTTTGTATTATGTTTCATGAAACACAGTGTTTTGTTTTCCATTCTTTCCTCTTTCCTCTCCTCTTTTGTAGTCTTGCATGAAACTCTAAATATTGTCTTTACATTTTACAATTGTCCCTGACTATGTCAGGTCATATGTCACCTTAATATCAAAAATGTGTATATTATAGGGAAAAATATGACTTAAGACTCGTTATACATTTTCAGGGTAGCCAAATGCCAATGTTTTCGGTGACAAATTGTGGATAGTTGTTTTAAACTGTTGATTTAATAAACTGGTCATTATTTCTGACCTGTATTTGAGTTTTTTTCTCTCTGACACTCCGTTCTTTTGCTGCAACCTTTCTTTTGTCTTCTGCCAAGTAGATTAAAAAGGAGAGAGAAAGGAGGGAGAAGAGGGTTTGCTGAACACATGGGCGAGTCAGAGAGAGTAAATGTATTCTATAGCTGTACAGAGAGTGTGTGTGTGTTACTGTGTTGTTCTTGTGATTCAAGACGCCTCATGGAGCCTTGCTGCACTGTGAACTAAAGGCATCATTGTAGGAACAAGAAAACTGAGATTAACAGATTTTTTGTGTAAATGTTTTTTTTGTTGTTGTTGTTGTTGTTGTTTTTTTACATTAATTGTTGCATGATTTTGTGTTTTGATTGTTTGTTTTACACATAATTTGTGTGCAAATTGTATGCCAAACCATTGTTTCATTTATATAAATAACATAGAAACTGAATTTTTGTAAAATGGTTAAAGTAAAAGAAATTGTCAATTGTAAACTGATTATTAACCCCCAAGCATCCTTCAGAAAGTTAAGTCGTTGAAAAAAGAAACTCCTTAATTTATACCCATAGGAAATGAATGGGAAATATTTTTTTTTATTTGTCCAATAAAAATCAGTAAATCCAACGCAATGCAGATCATACCTACATATGGCAAACACTCTCACACACACAAACACACATAAACACACAAACCCATATACAAAGCATTAGAAGAGCCTGTAACACATACAAAATGAAAGACACACACACCTCAAAGTCAGATCAAAGTCCTACTGTAAGATTTGTTGATGATTCTGAACAAAAAATGTCTGGAACATGCTACTTGCTAGTTTTATTCTATATTCTTTAGCTGTTTGGCACCATTTGGTTCCATTTTACTTATCTGAGTTTATTGAAATTTGATTTTTTTTTTTAAATCTCCTATTTTGTGTTTTCCTTATAGCATATTTTGACATCTTTTTATAGTCTTGTCCAACACAATTTTTTTTTAATTCTACAGTTTTAATAAAATCAGAAATTTAGAAGTTATGTTCGTTACAACAGTAGTTTATAGATTTCAGCTTATATGCAGCCACTGAGTACTACAACCATAGTGGCTATTGATGTTTTCGATGTTTTGATATTTTTTGTACCAAAAATTTAAATTTAAAAATTTTGGCTCTCTGAGCTTACTGGAATGATTTTATTTATTTATTTATTTATTAAGTTAAATATGTTGAATATTAAATATAACATAAAAATAACCATATTTCACAGAAAAATATGGTACTTTTAGAGGTTAAAAAAAAAAATTAAAAAAACTTTAAAAATCACAAAACATTGCATTTTATCGAAGACAGTGATATGACATTTATTTAAAAATTGGGATCACACTTGAGACTTTCATCCCCAAATTTGTCCACAACGGACAAGCTAAGGGCTGCTATAGTAAGGATGCTTGAGGGTTAAACCAAACTGAACACATTTCTTTATACATCATCCATAAAACTATTCTTATGTAAATTGATTCTGTGATTTTGACAGGTTTTTGTTTGTTCATTTGTTTTGCACAGAAAGTGTGGAGTTTCTTTGTAAATTGTAAAATTATCAGTGTTGTGGAAAGGTACTTTTAAAAGTAGTGCATTACAATTTTGCATTGCTCCCTGAAAAAGTAACTAATTACATTACTTAGTTACTTTTTATGGAAAGTAATGTGTTACTTTTTTAATCTGGGCAGGGCTTGCTTCTTTGTTTTTAATAAAAAACAATTTTAATGTAAAAGCCCTTTTACAGCAAAAGTGAAATGAATTCACCTCAGACTGAAAGAAAAGTACATTTTTTGCAGGAGATCACTCTTCAGCTATAAAAAAATGAAGCACAAATGTGAGTTTATCTAAAGTAATTTTTGCTTATTAGTATGGCTGAATTGCATCATCGAAGGTCAGCAGCAGAGACACTGGTTAATAAAATGGGATTAAATACATAAAGGATATTTGTTTTATTTACCATATTTAATTATTGCAGGGTTGCGTCATATTCTGAATTTGCATTTCACTGTTTTTATTCATTTTGAGGAATACTGAATCTGTTTTCTGTTTTTTCATGTTCACATTTAGTCTAGAATACATTAACATCATGTTTACTCCCAATTTCCCGACAGGAGACTTGTCAATCAATAAATGGGGAAAAAAGTAACTCAGATATTTTCTTAGAAATTCAAAAGTAATGCGCTACTTTACTAGTTACTTGAAAAAAGTAATATTATTAGGTAACTTGCGTTACTTGTAATGCGTTACCCCCAACACTGAAAATTATTATTTTTATATATTTTATTTTTAAAAATGAAAAATGTAAATTTATGTACAGTGGTTTTGCGTAAAACTGTTCGTTTGAATGCAACCATGAATTTTTAAGAATTGCCTGGTTGTTAATGTAAAACGGTTTTACATTTTAGTGGTTTTGAAATTCATTCTATAGCCGTGTGTGTGTGTGTGTGTGTGTGTGTGTGTTGTTCTTGTGATAGGAGATGACGCAGGACTCTTGCAGCACTGAGGACACTCCTGCCAAAGGCATCGCCGTGGGAACGAGAAAGACAGAGTGAGCGCACTCGAGAGGGAGATCCGTTTCTAGCGCAGTCAGCACTAAAGTCCCTCACAACCTTGTTTCGCGGACGGGACGGAGAGTGTGTGCGTGAGCCATGCGTCTCTGAGCTCTAGCGCTAGCATGCAGAACATTCCAGAGAAGAGAAGAGACACCGGCAGCCCGCGAGGACCCGCGTCCCGGGATGGCGAAGGACACGGGGACGCAGCGCAGGGGAAGCTGCAGGCGGACGCGGAGCGGGAGACGCTGATGATGGAGCTCACCCGGCTGGTGCAGAAGAGTGTGAAAGAGAGCAGCTGGTGGGAAAGGAGAGGAATAGACTGCAGCATCCTCACCGCAGCCTTTATTAGTTTACCGGCAGGTACACACACTTTGACGACTTTTTTATTATAGACACAAAAACACTATGTAGACACACAGGCTCTTTGGGAGTATCGCGAAACAAACAAAAGATACTCAAAATAAGTCTTGTTTCGACTCCATTATGTAATTTACCTGAAAATGATCCGCGTTTACTCTTAAATTCTCATTACTATAATGCAAAAAATAAAAAATGGAACAAAATAAATCCATTACTGTTTTGTGACAACGATTATATATGTGACCCTGGACCACAAAACCAGTCTTAAGTAGCACTGATATATTTGTAGCAATAGCCAAAAACACACTGTATGGGTCAAAATGATCGATTTTTCTTTTATGCCAAAAATCATTAGGATATTTTCTACCGTAAATATATATATATATATATATATATATATATATATATGTGTGTGTGTGTATGTATTTTCTGCATAGTAATATGTATTACTAAGAACTTCATTTGGACAACTTTAAAGGCGCTTTTCTCAAAATTTTGATTTTTTGTACCCTCAGATTCCAGATTTTCGAAAAGCTGTATCTCAGCCAAATATTGTGCTATCCTAACAAACCATACATTTAATGGAACGGTTATTTATTCAGATTTCAGATGATGTATAAATCTCAATTTCAAAAAATTGACCCTTATGTGACCCTTATGACATTTTGTGGTCCAGGGTCACATTATTTAAACAGTATAATAATTATGTATATTTGTAATATTTCTGTAGTGCTTTACTGATTTGATGAGAATAATGAGGGGAATTACAAAGACACTAGTAAAATAAAAGTAAAATACATTATGAGCATTTTACTGAATGAAAATGTCAAATGCATGTAAAAAAAAAAAATGTTGAGTCAACTTAAAATAATTTGTTACCCTGCTGCCTTAAAATTTTAAACTTATTCTCAAATAAGTTTAGTCAACTTGAAATGTTAAGTTGTACTAAGTCACAACTTAGATATTTGAGTTGACTAAACAAACTATTTGGTTTGATAAACTTAAAAGCTGGGCTGTTACCCACCTGTGACCTGTAAGTCGCTTTGGATAAAAGCGTCTGCTAAATGATAAATGTAAATGTAAATAAATGTAAATGCCTTGAATCAACTCAAATATACAAGTCATCACTTAGTACAACTTAAAATTTAAAGTTGACTAAACATTTCTGAGTTGACAGAACTTAAATTTTTAAAGGCAGCCAGGTAACAAATTATTTTAAGTTGACGCAACAAATTTTTAGTTTTTTTACAATGTATGTGTATGGCAAAGTAATATGCTTTGTTTTTTTATGCAAACTTTTTTTTAAAATAATTACAAAGATATTATGTATTAAAGTAAAAGTACTGAAATAGAATTTTCTTTGCAAAACAAAAAAAAACTTCAATAATCTTTGTTTTCTTTACTTCTTTATAAGAATGTAAACATCTTAATTTCCAAATAGTTTATGGTGTGTGGGGAAATTACTAAAAACTGAATACTAATTTGTATCTGTTGTTGTTTAGGACTGAAAATATTTGCAGTTTGAATTAAGATGCTCAGAGTCTTGGGAACATTCAAAGATTGTTTTTATGTTGTGAGTGTTTTCATTCCAACATGTCATTGTGTTTACAATGGCCTGTATGCAGTATGAAGGTGTAGTGTCATTAATAGGGAGTGTTTTGGATAATGTGCATTTGAAACAAATTGTTGACTTGTTTAGTAATGCAGTTTAGCGGTGTGACTGTGTGCCCGCCGGTTATTGGGACACATTTTTCTTTGACACAAAAATCAAACCTTCAGTTTTGTGCCAAATGTTCTTGGGCGTTCAATCCAAACAGACCGGATTCTTTTTATAAACCTTTAAAGCTTTCAGACATTGACTACAATTAAAGCGATAGGTTAAAAGGAACATTTTGTCATCACTTACTCTTCCTTGAAGTTGTTCCAAACCTGTATGATTTGCTAAACACAAAAGAATGAAGGCCAAACAGTTGACGGTCCCCTTTGACTTCCATAGTAAGGAACAAAAAAATACTGCGGAGGACCAGAAAATGTCTTCTTTTACCATTCAACAGAAAAAAGAAACTCATATAGGTTTGGAAGGAGTGAGTAAATGATGACAGAATTTTAATTTTTGGCTGAACTATCCCTTTAATATCCAAATTACCGAGGCGCTCCTGTGGCGGTGATTGTCATGGCGACCGGTTCGCTCTGGGTGCTTCCCTCCCATTGGGCAGATCCAGTTTCCTGCAGCAGTCAAGTCACTGACTCGTCTTTCAGGGAGAAACCAACAGAAATGGGGGTCAAACTGCTAAATTAGGAGAATAAAAGATCATACTAGCCAAAATAGCAAAACTCAATAATCAGCATCAAGTTTTAGCAGCGTTTTCTCCAGTCTCTGGATGAAAAAATATTTAATAATAATAACACATCAAACTAAGCAAAACAAACATGAACTACATGATACTTTTTTTTTTTTTTTTTTTATAGAAACATGCGATTAAATTACTAGTTGCTAAGTAGTTGTCTCCCATTGGAGAAGTTTGTTTTGGATGAAATATTTACTGCATCACCAAACAATACCAGATATTACAAATAATATATGTTACGCTGGGCCACAAAACCAGTCATAAGGGTCCATTTTTTAAAAATTGAGATTTATACACGATCTGAAAGCTGATAAATGAGCTTTCTATTGATGTATGGTTTGTTAGGATATGACAATATTTGACTGAGATACAACTATTTTAAAATCTGGAATCTGAGGGTGCAAAAAAATCAAAATATTGAGAAAATCGTCTTTAAAGTTGTTCAAATGAAGTTCTTAGCAATGCATATTACTAATCAAAAATTAAGTTTTGATATATCCTAATGCTTTTTGGTATGAAAGAAAAATTGATGATCGAATTTTACCCATACAATGTTGCAAATGTACCCATGCTACTTAAGACTGGTTTTGTGATCCTGGGTCACATATGATACCCCAGCGATACCCAAATATACCCAAAACCATTGAAAACCATGAAAAACAATATGTGAAACCATGGCTTCATAAAAACAGCTAAACGATTGAAACAGATACAGATCACGCGCTCAAACTTATCCTGTCTGAAAACCGAATTCTTCAAACATGTCCATCAAAATACAGAATTAAGTGTAAAAAGATATCAAATGAAACATGAATTCAAAAGCATTTACATTTATTCATTTAGAAGACGCTTTTATACAAAATTCACTACAAAAATTCAGTGCAAAATTCACTGTATTTATATTCACTCTGAAAATGATAATCAATAAATTTAATTAAATGTTTTTGGTTTATTTACTTTTAGATAGCGTTTAGATGACCAGCTAAAAACAAAACCTTTTGATGCATTTTGACCATTCGTTTACACGTCAGTTGTGTTTTGGCGGTCTAAAAACGTTTAAGTCCGAGATTCTGAAAACGATAGGCTACTGGCTCGGCATGCATAATACAGTTCTTTATTTTGACAATGTTCCATTTTTATTACACCGTAATAAGAAAAATATTAAAAATAAGACTATTTGATGCAGTAAGACTTTTGTGTTCTCTGAACAATGTTTTTTAGTTATTCTGAGTAAAGATACTTCGTTTAGCCAATGTAAATTTGTTTGTTCATGCAATGCCGATTGTCAAATTCTTTGAAAAACTCATCACAGCAACTGAAACAACAATTATTGTCATTGACGTAATTCATTTTTTCGTGCAAGAAGTCACCACATTATCAATTTTGTGTTTATTTACAAATGACAAACTTAATGGATAACTTAGTCAAGTCATTGTCTACATTTGTAATACATTTTTACAAAACTAAGATATCCAGAAAATGGATATTAATGGTTTCACATAATCGAGGCCTTAAAACTAAACACACAAACCTCAAGAACGGTGGCAAATAAAAAATATAAAAAATTTAAAAAGATGAGCTCTTAACATTGCAGTACAACAAATAACTAACAATAAGGATAAAACAACAACAAAAAAGTTTTAATGAAATTAGCAAACAGAAAAACAACAATCCTATAACAGTAACTTTAAAATTTATTTATGCTGCAATGCATGCTGGGAACTCACAAAGCCTTAACTTTTCAACAATATGAAATTCTTGTTCAGACAACTGAGTTTATCTATAGTTGGGACAACATTTGGAGTAATTTTGTTGGTCTGACAAGTGTTTTTATGTAGTTTCAATAAAATTGCTTTTTTTGAGACTCAAAATGTTTTGTAAACTAGAAGTAGAAAATATGCAGTTGCATTTTTTTTACAGTGTACAATCACTGTCATGTAAATGTATTCTTATTCTAAACTACTCTACTGCTAGTTTATGGTGTGTGGGGAAATTACTAAAAACTGAATACTAATTTGTATCCGTTGTTGTTTACTGCCTGCATGCTCCCTCTGCTGCTTCTACTGTTACTTCCTGTTTGACACTATTTAAAGACTGACCATGTGCTCTATACTTGGCGAAGTATTGCCAGTTTCACCTGCCTTACCGAGCGTTTATATACTCTGTTGGATTACCTGTTGCCATATTGCTCTATTCTTGGATATTGTGTTTTTGGATTACCCCTGTCTGGATTGTTTGCTTGTGTGGACTGATTTCAAGGTTTGATCTTTCGCCTGGTTTCTCACTTACGATTCACGGATTGCCCTTTGGACTGTTGAAAGTTTGGACTGCTCTTTGTTATCGACCCTCTGCCTGTTTACACGTTTATGTTTGCTGCTGTGATTAATAAACTTCCGCACATGGATTCGAACGCCGCCTCAGCATCTCCGTTACAGAATACTTCGCCTACCATGAATCCAGCGGAAGTTGCAAAGACACGTCCAACTATGAACCAGGCAACTTCTCGTCTCCTCTGCCTTCGTCAAGGTAACCGAACCATAGAGGAGTATGTAGGAGATTTTTGTGAACTTTGTCACCTTGTCAACTTTAATGATGTGGCTCTGAAGGATCTTTTCCGCCATGGACTAAATGAACCTGTTCACTCAGGGTTACCTGGAGGTAAGATCCACTGGACACTAGAGACTTACATTGATTTTGCACTCCGTTTGAGCGGATCTCCTCTTACCGTTGGGATCGCGGAAGAGGGACCCTGCAATCCCACCATAAACACCTCACCACAACCAGCTCCCTTCACCTCAAGCAAACCAGAGACCCGTCACATCCCAACCTTCATGTCCGGTATCGTCACCGTCACGCCAGAGGCTCCTCAAACCAAGCCTGCTAAGCCACAGCTAACTCAAGTCACGTCTACCAAGCCAAGGCCTGTTCACGTCATGCCTGCCAAGCCAAAGCCAGCTCAAGTCACGTCCACCAAGCCAAAGCCTGTTCACGTCATGCCTGCCACACCACAGCCAGCTCAAGTCACATCCACTAAGCCAAGGTCTGTTCACGCCATGCCTGCCAAGCCAAAGCCTGCTCAAGCCACATCCATCCGTCATGGCCGCCAAAAAGATGCCTGCTCACGCCATGCCTGCCGCTCCAGGGCCTGCTCACGCCATGCCTGCCGCTCCAGGGCCTGCTCACGCCATGCCTGCCGCTCCAGGGCCTGCTCACGCCACGTTTGCCGCACCCCTGATTCCATTCAAGTTGCAGCTGTGTCAAGTCAAGTCGCAGCTGCGTTTCCTGAGTCAAGTAAAGTCACAGCTGCCACCCCCGAGCCAAGCAAGATTACAGCTACTGTTCCTGTGCCAAGTCAAGCTGCAGAGCCAAGTCAAGCTGCAGAGCCACGTCATGCTGCAGAGCCAAGTCAAGCTGCAGATACATCTTCAGAGTCAGGTCAAGTTGCAGCTGTGTCTCCTGTGTCAAGTCAAGCTACAGCAGCTGCTCCAAAGTCCAAGGCCTCCAAGTCAAGTCCAGTTCCAGGGTCAAGTCCAGTTCCAGGGTCAAGTCCAGCTTCAGAGCCCGGCCAAGCTACAGAGCCCGGTCAAGCAACAGAGTTAAGTCAAGCAACAGAGTTAAGTCAAGCAACAGAGTTAAGTCAAGCAACAGAGTTAAGTCAAGCCCAAGCTGCTGTTCTCCATGAGACAAGCAAGGACACAGCTGTTTTCCACGAGCCAAGCCAAGATACAGCTGTTGATCTCCATGAGCCAAGTCAAGTTGCTGCTGTCGTCCATGAGCCAAGCCAAGCCACGGTTGTTCTTCATGAGCCAAGTCAAGTTGCTGCTGTTGTTCCTGAGCCAAACCAAGCCACAGTTGATCTTCATGAACCAGGTCAAGCCACAGCAGAACTCCCTGAGTCAAGTCAGGCCACGGCAGGCCTCCCTGAGTCAAGTCAGGCCACGGCAGGCCTCCCTGTGTCAAGTCAGGCCACGGCAGGCCTCCCTGAGTCAAGTCAGGCCACGGCAGGCCTCCCTGAGTCTAGTCAGGCCACGGCAGGCCTCCATGAATCAAGTCAAGAAACCGTTGTCCTACCAAAACCTCACCAGGTCCCCTCTGACCTTCTCAAGCCACCTCATGTATCAGCTGGCCACGCAGAGCCCACGCTCCCAAGCCACGCAGAGCCCACGCTCCCAAGCCACGCAGAGCCCACGCCCCCGAGCCACGCAGAGCCCACATTCACAAGCCACAAGCCCATAACATCAGCACCCTCAAGGTCAACAGACACCCCATTATCTACTGTGTTGCCTGTAATGGCCGTAGCCATCTTCAGTGTGTGGGCTGCATACTGTGCCCCGGAGGCCTCGTCTGTCCACGAGACCGCTCCAGAGGCCTCGTCTGTCTACGAGACCGCTTCAGAAGCTTCGTCTGTCCGCGAGTCTGCTCCAGAAGCTTCGTCTGCCCACGAGTCTGCTCCAGAAACTTCGTCTGTCCACGAGTCTGCTCAAGAAGCCTTGTCTATCCACGAGTCTGCTCCCAAGGCCTCGTCTATCCACGAGTCTATGCCAGAAGCCTCTCTTGTCCAAGAGTTTGCGCCAATACCTCCTGAGGTGTCAGCATGCGCTGTAGAACCTCCTAAGGAGGTGGCTTCCATTAATTAACTCACTGCCTCGTCTGTCCACGAGTCTACGTCAGAGGCCTCTTCTGTCAAAGGCTCTGCGCCAATGCCCCCAGAAGTGGCAGCTCCGGCTGCAGAATCTCCTAAAGGGGCGGCGTTTCCCCACGGACTCTCTGCCTGTTCTGTCACGGCCAGGAAGGCCATTTATAACTTCCCTGCCACACCTGCCCAAGCATCTGCGCCCATGCCCCCAGAGGTGTCAGCGCAAGCTGTAGATCCTCCCATGAGGGCGGCGTCCCACGATGAACTCTCTGCCTGTCATGTTACAATCAAGAAGGCCAAAGAAATCATTCAAGTACACACCGCTCTGCTATGCATGTCATTAGTCCCACTGTGGATACCTCTGCTCCTGTTTGCTCTGCCTGTTCTGCCTGCCCTGCAATGGCTCCCTGTTATGCCTGCTCTGCCTGCCTCGCCATGGCTCCCTGCTCTGCCTGCTCTGCCTGCCTCACCATGGCTTCCTGTTCTGCCTGCTCTGCCTGCCCCACCATGGTTCCCCTACTCTGCCATTGCTCCACGGCCCAGGTCCTCCAGTACTTCACAATCTGCTACTGCTCCACGGCCCTGGTCCTCCAAAGTTTCACTGTCTGTCCCTGCTCCACGATCCAGGCCCACCTGCTCTACATGGACCTGGCCCTCCGTCCCACCCCCTGTTTTGCCTCTGTTCCCCCACCCACCTGGACTGTTGTTGTTTTGAGTGCCAGGAGTCGCTCCTAGGAGGGGGATTCTGTAACGCCAAGCCAGCAGAGGGAGCCCTCACCCTAGGACTGCCTGCATGCTCCCTCTGCTGCTTCTACTGTTACTTCCTGTTTGACACTATTTAAAGACTGACCATGTGCTCTATACTTGGCGAAGTATTGCCAGTTTCACCTGCCTTACCGAGCGTTTATATACTCTGTTGGATTACCTGTTGCCGTATTGCTCTATTCTTGGATATTGTGTTTTTGGATTACCCCTGTCTGGATTGTTTGCTTGTGTGGACTGATTTCAAGGTTTGATCTTTCGCCTGGTTTCTCACTTACGATTCACGGATTGCCCTTTGGACTGTTGAAAGTTTGGACTGCTCTTTGTTATCGACCCTCTGCCTGTTTACACGTTTATGTTTGCTGCTGTGATTAATAAACTTCCGCACATGGATTCGAACGCCGCCTCAGCATCTCCGTTACAGAAACGAATTGTTGACTTGTTTAGTCATGCAGTTTAGAGGTGTGACTGTGTGCCCGCCGGTTATTGGGACACATTTTTCTTTGACACAAAAATCAAACCTTCAGTTTTGTGCCAAATGTTCTTGGGCGTTCAATCCAAACAGACCGGATTCTTTTTATAAGCTTTTTAAGCATTCAGACATTGGCTACAGTTAAAGGAATAGGTAAAAAGGAACATTTTGTCATCACTTACTCTTCCTTGAAGTTGTTCCCCTCTGGGACTTTTACAAGAAAAAACTACTTACAGGAGAAGTCCACTTCCAAAACAACAATTTACAAATAATTTGCTCACCCCCTTGCCATCCAAGATGTTCATGTCTTTCTGTCTTCAGCCGTTAAGAAGTGATGGTTTTTGAGGAAAATGTTTCAGGACTTTTCTTCATATAATGGATTTCAATTGTGCCCCTGATTTTGAACTTCTGAAATGTAGTTTAAAAGCAGCTTCAAAGGGCTCTAAATGATCCCAGCTGAGGAAGAAGGGTCTTATCTAGCGAAACGATCTGTCATTTTTTTCGAAAAATAAAAATTTGTATACTTTTTAGCTCCTGTAGCACAGGTTCTGGCATGCGCGTTCACAATGTACTATTGAATCACATCGAAAGGTCATGCGGAACGTAGGCGCATCTACAGACCCAGTGTTTACAAAGCGAACGCGCAAAGACTAAGAAAGTGCAAGTAAGTCAAACGCTGTTTACAAACAAAAAGTACAACGATGTTGGACAATTCTGAAGTTGTAGGAGAAAATAAGATGGAGTTTTTCGCCATACTCTACCTTTTTTAGCCGGAGTACACAGATGATGAACTTAGACGTGATTCGTAGTAGTGATGGGAAGTTCGGATCATTTTACCGACTCGTTCAGCAAAATGAACAAATCTTTTTTCGAGTCATTTCGTTAATTTTAGCAAAATCAGCATCACATGACAGCCCCATAAAGATGAACGAACGCCTCGAAAAACCCAAAGACTGGAAACAGGTGAACTAATTCCAGTACAGAACCTAACAGGATGTTGCGCATGCGCGATTGAACGAATCACTCCCCCGAGACGACTCGTTCTTCGCGAGTCACATTAAAGATTCGTTTAAAATGAACGAATCGTTCAAGAACGACCCGTGGACGTGCATCCGAGAGCCTGTGCTTCACGAACTTTTGTGCTTAAAAAGTATACACATTTTTAATTTTTTTAAAACAATAACCGATCGTTTCGCAAGATAAGACCCTTAAGATAAGACCCAGAAAGACATGAACATCTTGGATGACAAGAGGGTGAGTAAATTATTTGTGAATTGTTGTTTTGGAAGTGGACTTCTCCTTTAAGTCTTTGTACATCAGAATTTCAGTTGAATTCAGTGTGTCACTTGCTATTTATCTGCAATTAATTAAGTTGGCTTGAGAAAGCAAACTTACTGAAATGCTATTTAAACTTCCAGTTATTATTATTCTTCTGAGGCTAAAACTATCAACTCTAATTCCTCCTAGAGCTTTAACTCTACAAACTCCAAACTCAGCCCAGATCTTCAGACTGATCTGACTCGAGTTGCTCTGTCTGCTCTAACTGATCGGACTTACGGTTTTCATAAAAATGACGATTAAATTTGGGAAAAATCCCATAGACTTACATTAACGGAATGTTCAAATGAGCAACACTTTTCAAATTCCAACTGTCGAAACTCCCAAAATCTTTTGAGACTCAATCAAGCTTCCCTTCTATGTACTGTATTTATAATCCATTTAAACTCATTTAAACTCATCTATCTGTCTATCTATCTATGGCTAGTAACTTGCTAATCATGCTAGAAACATGCTAACTACTTGCTAATCATGCTAAAAACATGCTAACTGCTTGCTAATCATGTTAGAAACATGCTAGCAACATGCTAACAACTTGCTAATCATGCTAGAAACATGCTAGCAATTTGCTAATCATGCTAGAAACATGCTAGCAATTTGCTAATCATGCTAGAAACATGCTACTTGCTCATCATGTTAGAAACATGGTAGCAACTTTGCTAATCATTCTAGAAACATGCTAGCAACATGCTAACTACTTGCTAATCATGCTAAAAACATGCTAACTACTTGCTAATCATGTTAGAAACATGCTAGCAACATGCTAACAACTTGCTAATCATGCTAGAAACATGCTGTCAACCTGCTAATCATGCTAGAAACATGCTAGCAATTTGCTAATCATGCTAGAAAAACATGCTACTTGTTAATCATGTTAGAAACATGGTAGCAACTTTGCTAATCATGCTAGAAACATGCTAACTACTTGGTAATCATGCTAAAAACATGCTAACTACTTGCTAATCATGTTAGAAACATGCTAACAACTTTCTAATCATGCTAGAAACATCCTGGCAACCTGCTAATCATGCTAGAAACATGCTTGCAATTTTCTAATCATGTTAGAAACATGCTACTTTTGCTAATCATGTTAGAAACATGGTAACAACTTTGCTAATCATGCTAGAAACATGCTAGCAACATGCTAACTATTTGCTAATCATGCTAAAAACATGCTAACAACTTGCTAATCATGCTAGAAACATGCTAGCAACATGTTAACTACTTGTTAATCATGTTAGAAACATGTTAGCAACATGCTAACAACTTGCTAATCATGCTAGAAACATGCTGGCAACCTGCTAATCATGCTAGAAACATGCTAGCAATTTTCTAATCATGCTAGAAACATGCTACTTGCTAATCATGTTAGAAACATGGTAGCAACTTTGCTAATCATGCTAGAAACATGCTAGCAACATGCTAACTATTTGCTAATCATGCTAAAAAAAATGCTAACAACTTGCTAATCATGCTAGAAACATGCTGGCAACCTGCTAATCATGCAAGAAACATGCTAGCAATTTGCTAATCATGCTAGAAACATGCTACTTGCTAAACATGTTAGAAACATGGTAGCAACTTTGCTAAACATGCCAGAAGAATGCTAGCAACATGCTAACTACTTGCTAATCATGCTAAAAACAACCCTAGCTAGCTATCTTCTATCTATCTATCTCTGACAAACTGTACTGCCTTTAAAACATTCAGACTTTAACCTTTTAAAACTACTTTAGACTTCAAACTATTTCAGACTGAAAACCATCAAACTTGAAACTTTTTAAAACTTTTTAAAACTTTCTGTTCCGGCTTTCTCAAGCCAACTTAAAGTTTGCCTTGACAAACTTTTTAATCTAGTTGATTCTACTTTAGTTTTTTTCAGCGTTTTTTAATAACTCATTACTAAACCTGTTAATAGTTACATAATGCAAGCATTTTGTGTCATAATTTTGATTATGGAGCATAAATCTCATCTAGATGTCCCTGCAACCTGTTTGTGCTCATATCTTTTGCACCTCTGCGCTGTTACAGTGATGTTGTTCTTGTTTGCAGGGTTCCTGTTGTTGGGTTCGTCTCAGCCGCTGTATTTCCTGTTGGGTATGCTGATAATGGGCGTGGCTCACGCTGTCATCACCGTTAAAGGGACACACCTATCCAGTCACGGCGCGCTCAGCGAATCACCTGCCTGGGCTGACTTTTGGGCCGTCTTCTTTATTGAAGTGAGATGAAATTATTAAACATTGTGAAAACAGGGAAATCTATTGTTACCAAGTAGTAGAATGCACCACAGAACCGTGATTTTGGGGAGTCTTGATACTCCCACAGTGCTTTCTGTTTTGATCTTAATTTCATTTTAGTTTCCATTTTTACTTTAATTCCACATGTTTTGGTTTAACTGGAGTTTTTGCATTGATGTTTAAAGCACATTGTGTTTCTCATGCAGTTAATTCTCTGCAACATAAAAATGCAGAAGAATGGAAAGAATTCAGCAGATTAATTCTTCATGAATTAACTTCATGGATTAAAAGGGATTTACTGTAACTTAATTTACAGTTTCCATCCTCTCAAGAATGTAGAAGAGTTATAATGTTGATCATATTACATGGCAACAGTCCGTACACATGGGCTCCAAAGATGATCCAATTTTATATGCAATTGTCATTGCAATTTATTTTAGCACAACAGTATAAATGAATTCACATTTTTAGAATTAAATTTGTTCGTTTGTGCTTTAATGACAGCAGCACTTGAGCCACGAAATGATTTGAGATGTTCCAAAAGCATCTTGAGCTTTAATGGAACCAAGAACATCTATCCTATATTTTGTTGGAAATTTAAGTTAAATTATTCAATGATATGCTTTTTAATTAAATTATTTACATTATTAAATATTTACATTAATTTTTATAATATTTACTATTTTTACTATTTAAAAAGTTTAGTATTTTATGTAAATATTTAAAAATGTATTAATTTTTTAATTAATTGTAACTATTGAATTAAAATATTTAATAATTAAATAGTTTAAATAACTTATTTAATTAAAATAGTAAATTAAAAAATTCAGTCATTTAAATTATTTTAATTAAATTAAAGTAAAAAATTTAATGTAAAAAAAAATAATTTAAATATTAAAATTTAAATATTTAATTGTCTAAATATTTAATTTAAAATAGTGTTTTTAATTTTATATTTAAATTACATTAAATTACATTAAATTAAATGATTAAATATTACATTGAATTAAAATAAATGATTCGAGGTGTTAATTAAATTAAATTGCAGGTTAAATTATTAAATAAATTAAAATGCTACTTACTGCAGTTCAAAAATGTACAAATATGAATGGTGTAATTTTTGTTAAACAAGATTATTATAAAGGATAAAGAAAAATTTGCCAAACAAATATATATATAATAAATAGTAAATAGTTCAATGTTACAATTTAATGAATTTAAATATTAAAATTGAAATATTCATCTAAATATTTAATTTAAAATATTGTTTTTAATTTTATATTTAAATTACATTAATTACATTATTGATTTGAGAGTGTCTTGAGCTTTAGTGAAAGCAAGTACTTGCCCATCTGTGCAAAAAGTCACATGATCAATGACACTTATTTACTTACATTTGATAAGTCACCTACAAATGGTGCACAATTATTCATCTTTTCTTTGTTTTAAATGTTTCAAAATCCGAAGACTCATGAAGTGTGGACACTTTTGTACCCCTGCATGCATTATGTGAAGCTGACGTTCTCGTCTCTGGCGTCTCTCAGGTGTGCGGCTCGTTCTCTGCACGGGCCGGCGTTCAGGCTCACGTGAAGATGCATCACGCTCACACTAATGTGATCGGTCTGGGAGACTCCAGCACCTGGAAAATCCCCTTCCTGTCTCGGTCCGTCTACCTGTTCATCGCGCCGCTAGCCGTTCCCATCATCACACCCATCGTTGCCATCGGTGAGGACTTACGGCCTTTACGGTCAGAGCTTTTCAATGCATCCTAACCGGTTAATAAATGATAAAGCAGCAAGCGATAAATCTTATGTGATCATATTGTGGTGAACTTTTTCATTAAACATCAGAAATGTTCTGATTAACAGTGATTTTGTTGTTGCACACACTTTCATTGAGAATATAAAACGACCTTTTTTCTTAGCACACCACTTTATCATTTACATTTGCATATATTTACATTTGACCTCTTCTGTGAGTGAGTGTATGCACTGATGCCAGCTTCATCAGTGAAACCTCCAGCTTGTTCTCACATTTGTGTTTTTATGCATGTGTTTCAGGTCAGCTGAAGGGTCAGTCTCCGTTGCAAATTGTGCGGACCGTCTTGTGTGTGTGTCTGGGTTTCTTTTCCCAGTATTACCTGCTCAGGAGTGTGTCGGGCCTGTCGTGCAGCTCCGCTCTGGTGGTCATGCTCCTGTGCAGAGCCATGTTTTCCCTGCCGTACATACACGTCAACATATTTCAGGTGAGATATACCACCCCAGACAAATGCAAGATGCATTTTGATTTATGACTGTGATATATATTTTTTGGTGGTGCACCAATATTTTTCATAATATTTTGCATTTGCATGCTTTCTATAATTGTTTAGGATATTCAGCCATACACTCTTAAAAATAAAGGCTCCAAAAGGGTGTTTTTGCAATGATGCCATAAAAGAAATATTAGTGAACAGTTCATAAAAGAACTTCTAAAGAACCTTTTCTGCATTTGAAAGGTTCCATGGCTGTTCAAGGTTCTGATAAATAAAGAACCTTTATCTTGAAGACAGTAGCACACAATACTAGCCCAACTGTTTTGGTATGTTTAGCTGTTTGCATGCTTAGGAAATTCAGTTCAATTATCTTTAGTTGTTTTTGCATGCTATGGCTGTTTTTGTATGGTCAAAAAATATTAATTAAATTATTTACCCTACTTATATTCAGAAAATGTAAAAATATTTTTTGCATGCAATAATTAGTTTTGCATGCTCAAAAATATCAATTAAATTATTTACACCACTTATCTTCAGAACATATAAAATATAGTGGTTTTTGTATGCTGTAGTTGTTTTGCATGCTCAGAAAATATAAATGCAATTATTTATATCACTTATCTTCACAAAATATAAAAAATATAGTGTTTTTTGCATCCTGTAGTTGTTTTGCATGCTCAGAAAATATAAATTGAATTATTTATTCCACTTATCTGTACCAAATATAAAACAATATAGTGATTTTTGCATGCTGTAGTTGTTTTGCATGCTCAGAAAATATGAATTAAATCATACCACTTGTTTTTACAAAATATAAAAATATAGTATTTCTTGTATGCTATAGTTGTTTTGCATGCTCAGAAAATATAAATTGAATTATTTATACTACTTATCTTCACAAAACATAAAAATATAGTGATTTTCACAGGCTATAGTTGTTTTACATGCTCAGAAAATATAAATTGAATTATTTATGCCACTTATCTTCACAAAATATAAAAATATAGTGGTTTCTGCATGCTATAGTTGTTTTGCATGCTTAGAAAATATAAATGTAATTATTTATAACCGTTATCTTCACAAAATACAAAAATATAGTGGTTTTTGCATGCTATAGTTATTTTGCATGCTCAGAAAATAAGTTAAATTATTTATACCACTTATTTGTACAAAATATAAAACATATAGTGTTTTTTGCATGCTATAGTTGTTTGCATGCTCAGAAAATATAAATTTAATTATTTATACCACTTATTTGTACAAAATATAAAACATATAGTGTTTTTTGCATGCTGTAGTTGTTTTGCATGCTCAGAAAATATAAATAATTATTTATACCAATTATCTTTACAAGATATAAAAATATAGTGTTTTTTGCATGCTATAGTTGTTTTGCACGTTCAGAAAATATGTTAAATTGTTTATACTACTTCTGTTCAGAAAATATAAAAATATAGTGGTTTTTTTGCATGCTCAGAAAATATACATTAAATTATTTATACTACTTGTCATCAGGAAATATAAAATACAGTTGTTTTTGCATGCTAGTGGTGAACAGAAATGACACCCTGCAGCTATAATCAAAGGTACAGTGGTCATAGTTAATGGACTGGTATCATTCTGAGATTTAACCAGCCACCGCATAACCCACTAACAACAAAACTCTCTCGCCGTACAGTAACACTTCAGCACTACATTACTCTGTCGTCTCTCTCGGGCTCATAAGGTTAATCAACCTGAGTGTGAACTTTGGAAGCTATTCAGCTCAAGTCTGCATCAATCCATCCCTGTCTGTGTGTGTCTCTCCATCCTCTCCCGCGAGACCCACTCAATACGGCTTTGTTCTCCTCTCCTGCTCGTGGAGGTTCACAGGGTTCGTTTGTAGAAAAAAGTAGAACGGCGGAGAACAATTCACGCATGATTTTCCCAGGCAGAGCACAGGGAGAATGTACTTTTGTATTGTGCTGATCCTCTGAGGTATTTTTGCTGGTTTAAAGCTTTCTAAAGGGCGGCCGTCCGCTCTGAGACCCACAGCGATGTGTGAGATCTTTGTTTAGGACTGAATGCAGCTGCTTCATAGTTGCAGTGTGTTACAGTATGTGTGTGATATAAATGCTTGTATGTGCTATTGTCTTGCGCGTTTGTGTCAGTTTGGGCCCCCTGTGGCGTCAGTGGCGTCTCTCGGGCCGCTGAACACATTTCATCCCACTTAAAGATCAAATGTACACTGAGCTAAAGGTTGAATCGGCACCATATTGTTCTCTGTTTAAGCGTTTTATGGTTACAGTGGAGTTTCAGTTGCAGTTTTCATTTTGTAAAGTTGGTTTCTGTGTCTCTGCTTTCGTAGCACATCGGCCTGCCAATGTTTTCTGCCACTAACCGGCCCAAACGTATCTACCAAATGACACACGGAGTCCTGAACCTTCCCCGAAACCCGCTGCTAGACTGGACCTTTGGTCATTCCCTTATCAACTGCCATGTAGAGCATCACCTTTTCCCATTCCTGTCTGACAACATGTGCCTAAAGGTTAGCGTTCATAGAAATATAAAAAGCACAACTCATATGGACTTGAAATGAACTGCAGACCCTACCTCCCAAAAATGTCATTATTGTTTTTGCATGCTCCGAAAGTATGAATTACACTTCTTATATTCAGACAACATATCATATATATCAGTTTTTGGATGCTAAAAAAGTAAATTATAGTTTTTATACTATTTATATTCAGAAAATTTAAAACTAAATTGGCTTTTGCATGCTCTGAAAATATAAATTAAATTATTTATACCACTCATCTTTAGAAAATATAAAGTATGGCAATTTTTGCAGGCTATAGTTGTGTTTGCATCCTCAGAAAATGTAAATTAAATTAGATTTAATTATTATTTACATGCTCTGAAAAAATGCATTATTAAATAACGTAAACTAATTAAATAATTTAAACTAAGATTTAACCTAAATTATAAAATTAAATGATTTTAATTATTGTTTTGATTAATTTATTATTTTGATATTAAATTATTTATTCTAAGTGTTAACTGAATAATTTAATTTTGAATATATATATATATATATATATATATACACATACATACACACACACATATAATTAATTGAATTTAGATTTTTTTTTATTTAAATAATTGAATTTATAATAATTTATAATATATAATATAACAACATATAGTTGATATAATATATAATTAATAATATTAATTACAGTATAATATTGTATAGTAATAAAATATTTATACAATTAATAATATAATATTTATTTATATAATTATATAGAAAATGTACAATTATTTCATATTGTAAATAATTAAATAATTAATTTAAATAATTTACACTTTTTTTTATTTACCTGAAATGCAGCATGAACAAAGTAACACTAAAAAGTAAAAACTAATTAATATGCTACAATATATAATTACAATTATTTAATTAATAGTTTATTTTAATTATTAAAATATTTATATAAATTTACTAAAGTAATAATTTCATTAATAATTTAATTTAATAATTAAATTAAACATTAGTCAAACTAGATTAACTAAACAAATATAAGGATAATAGGCCAAAAAAATAAATACATGTAAACAATTCAATTCAATGTACAAATTTATTAGATTAAATTTTAATTAAATTAAATTAAATTAATTTTAAAAATGGTAATGGTAATACTAATATAAAAAGGCTAAAATGGCAAATAAACAGATATGATAAATAAATAATTTAATTAAAAAAATGAGCAATTTAATATTTAAATTAAATTAAAATGCATAAAAAGCGTAAAGAAACAATTCAATTCACAAAAATTAATAAATTAATGAAGCAATTAATTAAGCAACATTATTCAAACAAGATTAACTAAACACAATAAGCTAATCAATAAAGATAATTTACCAATTATTTATTTATTTAGTAATAAATGAATAGTGATAATGAATGTGCATGTGTTTATTGTCTCAGGTGAAGCCTATAGTATCTCAGTATCTGAAGGAGAAGAAGTTGCCGTATCAGGAGGACGGTTATGTCTCCCGTCTGTGTCTGTTCTTCCACAAATATCAGGAGTTGATGGTGTTTGCGCCGCCCATCACTGAACTAGTGGGAATCCAGTGATGACAGAATGAAGAGCAGAAAATGAGAGAAGATGAACAATGACATGACAAGCGTCCAAATTTTTTATACTTTAAATTGGTGCATGTGAAGGCGTTAGAATTAAAGTCAACATGAAACCTGCTCAAAACCCATTTTACATGCATAACGTAACATATTTATGAAAGAAACAGGGTATTCAACAAGAAAAAAAAATGTGGGATGAGACTGGAATGATGGTGTCAGCTGGAAAAGAAAGTGCTTTCAGAGACGGATGACAATTTGATAAAGGATTATAAATCTAAACATTTATTTGTTTAGAATAATATGCACTGATAAATCGTGAAACGACCAGAAATGTGAAATAAGAAAGTAAACGGGGCGATTTTGAATTCATGTTGACTTTATCACAAGCAATGCAGGGCAAAGAGAGCATCTTTTCATTTAAAAAAGATGAAAAAGCATTAAGATATACTTAAAAAAGGCTTCCTATTCGCTTAGCTAAATGACATTATTGAATGTAAAAATCATTGCCTTATGCGCTGACGTCAGATCAGTGGTAATACAGCACTGCAGCTCTCACAATACGCCACGTCTGACCCCAGATCAGCTCTTAGCTTCAACATGCAGCTGTATGCACAGTAAAACTATGCATAAAACTTTACCTAATCTATACAGGACACACTTTAGCTTTGTTCCAGAGTTTAGTGAGCTGTCTCTTAAAGCGACAGTTCACCTAAAAACTTAAATTCTGCCTTTTATTCATCCTCAAGTTGATCAAAACCTGTATGAAGTTCATTCAGTTGATAAACACACATGAAAAACGATATTTAGAGAATGTTTGCAAACAAACAGTTGACGGTAGCCGTTGACTTCCATTGTGTTTTTTCCCATACAATGGAAGTGAATGGGTGCCGTCAACTGTTTGGTTACCAACATTCTTTAAAATGTTTACTTTTGTGCTCAGCAGAAGAAAAAAACTCATACGGGTCTGGAACAAGTGGAGAGTGAGTAAATGATGACAGAATTGTCATTTTTGGGTGAACTGTTTCTTTAAGAGGCTAACTGGTGATAGATGTGAAACACACTAGAGATAATTGATTCCAATAGAGTTTGCAATGCATTATGGCATTGTCTTCTCAGCCAAGGAAACGTGTGATGCTGCTTTTAACATTTTGGCCAAATGAAGGTATCTTGAAGGCATAATGACTATGATGGCTTAAAATACTGTCTAGCTCACTAGGTTTTGGAACAGCTTTTTTTAGATTAAAGCAAAAATAGGAGACAGAAACAACACGTAGGTTGACGTACTAAATTTGCTAACAACAATCCTGTAATCTACGTACAATATTAGAGATGAGTACATTTAACTGTAATGAATATGTGGGAAATGCACTTATATGACCTAAACACATAATTAATCATATTCATAGTGTTGCAGTTGTACTTATGCACTGATTTGGAGGGTGAAATGATGTTTTGTTTATGATTCAGTGATTTTAACCAAAATCATTCACCTTTGACTTGCTTTTACTGAATGCTCATGAGACGAGTGTGTGGATGTTGTTCCTTTTTCATTTAAAATGTACATTGCACTGATTTTACTGACCAAATAAAATGAAGTAGATATTCAGCTGTTTGGATGTCGTGCTGATTCTGCAAGGTTTTCCTACAAAGCAAGGCTATTGTATGACTTCAAAAGACTTGGAATGTAGCACACAATTCATATAGATGCCTTTCATGTTGCTTTTATGGTGTCTTATTGTATGTCCAGTTTTATCTTGCATTGTATGTAAACAGCAGTGTGTTTTCCTGTGATCCATGGATGATAGAAAGTCAGACAGGATTGGAACAGCATGAGGGTGAGTAAAAATAACATAAAAGTAATATTTCAAATAAATTATTAAATTAAATTACTTTAATAATTGTTTAATTATTGCAGTATTATATTGTAACTGTTATTTAATTAAAGTCATTTAATTTAATATTTTATTGTGTAAAATATTAATATTTTAGTTCAATATTTTCATTACAATAAATGTATTACATTAACAAATACAGTAGCAATACAATTCCCAAAAATGAATGAATTAATAAAGTAGGATTAGTCAAATACGTTTAATGTAAAAGGAAAAACAAATAGATTAATAACGGATAAATGAACGGCCAAATACACATCAGTCGAAAGTTTTTGAACAGTAAGATTTTTAATGTTTTTTAAAGAAGTCTCTTCTGCTCACCAAGCTTGAATTTATTTGATCCAAAGTACAGCAAAAACAGTCAATTTTTTAGTTACTGTTTTCTATTTGAATATATTTTAAAATGAAATTTATTCCTGTGATCAAAGCTAAATTTTCAGCATCATTACTCCAGGCTTCAGTGTCACATGATCCTTCAGAAATCATTGTAATATGCTGACTTGTTGCTCAAGAAACATTTTTTATTATTATTATCAATATTTAAAACAGTTGAGTGCATTTTTCAGGATTCTAATAGAAAGATCAAAAGATCAGCATTTATATGAAATAAAAAGCTAACATTATACACTAAATGTAAAATTTAAAAGCTCAGTATATATATATATTTTTTTTTTTTTTTTTTTTTTTTTTTTTTTTTTTGAGGGGGTTGGAATTATAGAAATTAATACTTTTCTTTACCAAGTATACTTTAAAGAGAAATGCAGTTCTTCTGAACTTTCTATTCATCAAAGAAACCTGAAAAAATTCTACTCAGCTGTTTTCAACATAATAATGATAATAAATGTTTTTTGAGCAGCAAATCAGAATATTACAATGATTTCTGAAGGATCATGTGACTGGAGTAATGATGCTAAAAATTCAGCTTTTAAATCACACAATAAATTACATTTTTAAATATATTCAAAAAGAAAACAGTTATTTTAAATAGTAAAAATATTTCAAATTGTACTGTTTTTGCTGTACTTTGGATTAAATAAATGCAGGCTTGGTGAGCAGAAGAGACTTCTTTAAAAAAAAAAAAAAAAAAACAACATCAAAAATCTTAGTGTAAATACAGTAAGTAAACTATTTGATTTAATGTAATATTTAATTAATTTAATATAATGTTTACATTTAAATTGAAAGCCAGCATGAACAAATGAAGTAATACATTTAACGATAACAATATAAACTGCTAAAGTATAGAAAACGTGATTAAAACTTTTTAAATGTATTTTATGTTCTGCAAAAGAAAAGAAATCTGGCTTTGGATCATGTTGCAGTTCTCTTTGTCCAGCAGATGGCAGCACTGACCAATATTTCACATAAGACTCCTGCTGTTAAAGCCACAGTACTGAACACTGACATCAGCTGTTGACATGTGATTCATTTAAAGTAACATACACTTATGTACACTTATGATTTTAAATATATGAATGAGTTTGACAGCTGTAGCAGAAGCCAAGATTTGCATTGAATACAGCTATTAATTGACTATGTTTAAAGTCTGTGTACAGGCTATTCAGAGAATTGTTTCTAAACACATAAAATGTTACAAATGTATTGCTTGGTCTCCTTATTTAAATTGACTGACATTTGAGAGAAGTGGCATCTGGGAGTGGGCGTGGTTTCAACGCCGCCAGCGGACACGCCCCCGGTGTTTGAGAGCAGAGAATAGCCCTACTGCTTATTTTTTCAATATTTTGATAACTTATTTTATTTGCTTGGCGATTTTATCATTCAAATTTGGCTGGGTGGTAAATAACACATTTTTCTGCGGTGTGACACTCCGAACACATTTAATATTGCTTTACACTGACTTTAAAGTAACTTACAGTACACTTATTATAGGGACAATCACCTTATTTTGAATATATAACATTAAAAATGAGTTTGATAGTTGTGCCAGACTGGCTACTTTTAACATGGCATCTTAAAAACACAACTCTCACAATTAAAAAAAAAAAAAAAACAGCACATCTAGAAATTTCTAAATCTGATTCATTCGTACATTGGAAACGGGTTTGTGGATGATTAAAGGAGCTATAACCACTAAACCGCAGAAAATACGTAACGTACGTGAAATTATCTCCAAAACACAACCATAACAGCAACCACATGCCTTCTTGATCTACATACAGACTCCGCCCACATTACAGTGTAGCCCCACCCACCGCTCTGAAGAATATGAGGAAATAGTTGGCGTGGGGCGTGGCTCAGATCCAACTCATTTCTCATAAGTTAGGGCTTGGCTTCAACTTTAAACTGAAGTCAAAGCTCAAGACAGCAGGACAGCAAACATGGGAGACGTGGTGCTGACAGCAGATCTGCCAGCAAGCAGCTTAGACTCTGATAAACTCAAGAAGAACTCTGAGGAGAGCAATCTGAAGTCCACAGAGGAGAAGATCAATGGATCTCAAGAGACAGAAAAACAGAACGGAGAAGAAAAAGACAGCAAGGCCGCTGAGGAAAGCAAGATTCAGGAAGACCTCAAGGAATCGGAGGACCCTCAGAAGCCTCAGGATGAAGAAGAGGTGCTGGGGCCAAATGATGTCACCTGTGACTCCTGCATCGACCGGCCGTGCCGCGCAAAGAAGTCCTGCTTGACCTGCTTGGTGTCGTACTGTGAGGCTCACCTGAGGCCGCACCTGGAGAACGTCAAGTTTCAGAGCCACAGGCTGGTGGAGCCGCTGCGGGACATCGAGAGACGGACGTGTGAGACGCACCGCTGCCCGCTGGAGCTTTACTGCTGCGCAGACGCGTGCTGCGTCTGTCAGGAGTGCTTAAAGGAGGAACACCGCGGGCACAAAGCCGTACCCATCACAGAGGCACGCAAGAAGATAGAGGTACTTTTGTTTTCTTACTACTTTCTAACTTAATATCTTTAAATGGCGCATAATTGAATGAGAAGAGTTTGGTTCAAAGGTTTGGTTTTATTGGAAATAAGTTTTTTATGCTCACCAAGGCTGTATTTAATTATTTAAAAATATAGTCAAATTCTGAAATATTTTTTTTTGTTTAAAATAACTGATTTCTCTTTGAATAAATTTTAAAATGTAATTTATTTTTGTGAAGCAAAACTGAATTTTCAGCATCATCACTCCAGTCGTCAGTGCCATGTGATCACACAGGCCTAATCAAGAAACATTTCTGATTATTATCAGCGTTGAAAACAGTTGTGCTGCCTCATATTTTTGTGGTAACCGTTTTATTTTTCAGGATTCTTTAATGAATAGAAAGTTCAAAATAACAGCATTTATGTGAAATAGAAATCTTTTGTGACATTATAAATGTATTTACTGCCACTTTTGATTAATTTAATGCGTCCTTGCTGATGAAAGTGTTAATAAACTCTTGTTGACACCAAACTTTTTAGCTATAGTGTATAACAAAACACTTAAGTTCAGACTGAAAGAAGTTTCTTATGCTCACCAAGGCTGCTTTTATTTGATAAGAAAACAGTAAAATTGTGAAACATTTTTACAGTTCAAAATAACTGATTTCTCTTTGAATATATTTTAAAATGTAATTTATTTTTGTGAAGCAAAGCTGAATTTTCAGCATCATTACTCCAGTTTTCAGTGTCACATGATCACATAGGCCCAATCAAGAAACAGGGTTCTTTAATGAATAGTTCAAAAGAACAGCATTTGTTTGAAATAGAAATCTTTTTTGACATTATAAATGTCTTTACTGTCACTTTTGATCAATTTAATGAATCCTTGCTGATGAAAGTGTTAAACTCTTGTGATCCCAGACTTTTGAACTATAGTGTATAACAAAAGACTTAAGTTCTAATTAAGTAATATATTATATATATATATAGTATATATATTAGTATACTATAGTATATATACTGTAGTATATATTATATATATAGTAATATATTTTGGAACCAGAAAAAATGAACTATGCCATTTTTCAGCCACTAGAACATATATTGCATTAGATGCAAAAACATTCCTAAACACTTCCTCATCTGCCATGATCAGTCAAACAGATACACAGCAAAAAAGGCTTATGTTACTTAGTATTCTTGTCTTATTTCTAGTCAAAATATCTAAAAATTCTTAAATCAAGATGCATTTACTATATAAGCAAGAAGAGTTTTTTGGAGTTTTTTCCAAAAACAAGACTTGATATCTTACATCTTTTTGCTTATGCATCTTAATTTAAAAATTTTCAGATATTTTGACTAGAAACAAGATAAAAATACGAAGTAAGATAAGCCTCTGGACCAATGTTGCTGTCTCAAGATGCTCAAACTAATGGACGATTGTTACGATAGCGTTCAGAATCACTTATTAGCATGCATAAGATACTGTATATAAATATACAGCAGAAATAGCTCAGAATTCAGTCACAGGATCCACACTCAACGTATTTACACTTTAACAACTTACACTTTAACAGTTCCTTACATCTAATTAAGCTTTTTAATAAAATAAGGAACAGAATATTTCCTAATTTACATTCTGACTATTGTTAGAACATTTAGTACAAAACGAAATCAGAATACATCTCTCTGTGTTTGATTAAAGATTAGATCATGCTATTTCTCTCACTGGTCACACATACTGTAACAAAGACCTGACAATGGGGCTGTGTGGTCACGATTAACGATTATTAGTGGTCATCAAGGCTATTATTGATGTACTGAAGGTAACAATACAGTTTCCAGAGAGCGAGAGACATTATTGACTATTTAATCTCACAGTATTGAGGGTTCACTTCTTAAAACTGTCAAATATCAAGAATTAATCACTGAATCTGTCATTAATTAGGTTAGTATTCTGTTAAGATGGGCAAGTTATATATTGTATTTAGGGTGTACAGTGTGAGTTTGACTCATTTGCTCTCTATTAAATCTAATTGCTCACTAGGTGTAAGAAGTGAGATTTGAAATATCTCTAAAAACTACTTCTTTCGTTGACCTGGTATAATCCTTTAATGCATTTCCCATAAAATACGCTGCTTTTTAATCTGAAACTGGTTCAACATCCAGTTGTGAACGTCAGTTCATGACGTGTGTGTGAAATCATCACATTGAGAATGAAAACCAAAGTGAAGACTGGCATGACACTACACTTATCAATAAATCAACTAACAAACGCATTAGTAAGCAGGAAAACCTCTATGGTATTTTCTAAAGAGAGGTTACTCAATGTGACCGGAACCAAAGTGCAAACCATATCTGTGACGTGACATGTTTTTGTGATGATGCAACACTTTAACAGGTGTCTTTAATATGCTTTAAACACTACTTTATGCCAGTTCTAGATGGTTTTTGCTGTGGCCGCGTATGAACGCGGTTGGGTTATTTACAGTCAGACTCTCTGGCATATTTGCATGCTAAACAAATAAATGTTTTTTTCCGGTTGTGGTTGAAAGCAGCCAGCATGAGCGTGCACGTCACAAGCAACTAGAAAAACGAGATTTACTCAAAAATTAACATATTTGTCACGATTTACTCATCGTTATGTTGTTCCAAACCTGACTGTCTTTCAATCATGAATGTCTTTTTCAGTCACACTGAAGTTGCATTTATATTATTTATATTATTTGCATTATATTAAGTTGAAGCGTTTTCTGCTTGAATATGTTGTAACGTAATTTATTTCTGAATTTTTAGCATCATTACTCCAGTCTTCAGTGTCACATCCTTGAGAAATCATTCTAATGTGCTGATTTGCTTCTCAAGAAACATTTCTGATTAGTATCAATGTTGAAAACATTCGTGCGGCTTTACAATTTTGTGGAAACTGTGATATATTTTGTTTTTCAAGACTCAAAATAGTTCAAAAGTTCAAACTATAACAGCACTATAAAAACATATATTGACAGTATAGTTATATTTCGTGTCTTCTGAAGGCATGCAATGCCTTATGTGAGAATCAGACTGAAATTATGTTCATTTTCCATTTTAGAAGAATTTTCAGTGCTTAAATTTAAATTTAAATTTAAACTTAAATTTCTCTCCATTCTTTGCATAAATCTGCCGTATGTTTTCAGAAGACATAGAATACAATTCCATTAATGACATTTTAATAATGCATATATAAGGATCATGCAAAGTGCATTTTCGAACGCTTGAAAAAACTTCCATGCAAATATCCTGCAATGTTACAATTTTGTGTTCTGCAGAAGAAAGAAATGGGTTAGAACTGTTAGGAAAACTGTTTTACTCTAAATGCAATGGACTAAAACAATGCGCCCTGCATTTGTGTGTGCTTTTTAGGGAGTTCCCTGTCAAGTGCATACAACCGTAAGGAGAATAAGTTTTATGTGTTTTTCTCGCGTGCAGAGCAGGGTGTGTCCGGGTCTCTTCGTGAATCTGAGGCATTCTTAGAGACGTTTTGACATGAGCATTAGATTACGCAACATACATAACACAAATCCTGCCTGACTGCGTTGCTAGACAGAACTAACAGTTCAGTCCAGTTACCTTGAGAGAAACTTCCTATCCGCTGATTAATAGAGAAACTATCACACACGCACATTGCATTTACATTCCAGTTCCAGTTGAACCACTAATGACTAGTGTTAGTATGCATAAAAAGTTTAGGTCTTAAATTACATTGTAAGTGACGTTTCTAGAGTCTTATGGATGGTTTAAGCAAGTTTCTAGGTGGTGCCTTACGTGGAGAAACTCTAAATGCGCAATTTTAAACTTTGGCACATAATTTGTCCAATTTCTTGTACAGTTTTCAATTGTCATTTTTTACTAGGGCAAATCGCTTAATTGCCGGCATCACAGTAACATTCATAACGTCAAAATAGACCTATTAATGCGCCCTTTTTATTTGAAATGCTGAGCTTGCTAACTCAGGATGAGTGAACAAACATTTATGTGTGAGTATATGAGCATGTTTTAACTGGAGACAGTGCAGGGAGGAGTTCTCATTCACATCAGTGCAGTGAAACACCGTCAGGTTCAGGTATCACTGGAGCTATTCTAGGACTATTCTAAAGGGTGGTCAGGGTGGAGGGAGAGCTCACTCTTTTTGATTTAATGTGAGAGTCAAAGCTCTATTGTTTGAGATGCTCCCTTTAGCAAGCCTATACACTGAATAACAGTGACTACTGCTGAACATGAGCTGTGTGCTCAGCAGGTAATGGTTTGTCTGAACCTGTCTGTGGAATGCAAAGCAAAAGCTAAACAAAAAGACTGATACCTATCCGATTACTAATGCAAAGCAATGCTGGTTTTGGTTACAGGTCATATGAACTTTGTATAATTTATGTGTATGATGCACATTATAACCTCTTAATATACTGTACATATCTATTATATATCTATACATATATATGTGTGTATGTATGTATGTTTGTTTGTGTGTGTGTAAATGTGTACATTACTTATGTATATGCATATAAATTTACCAGTGACTTTATTATTATTTTTTATTATTATTATTTTTTACAGAGTTTATGTCTGTGTGCATGTTATATATATATATATATATATATATATATATATATATATATATATACAGTAAACTCTATATGAGGAATATTACATTTGGCACATAATTTGTCCCATAAACACACTCCTTTTAAAGTTGGCATGCATATGAATATAAATTATATTATATTATATATAAACATTATATATATGTGTATATATATATATATATATATATATAAACATACAAAAAAAATGTAAATATTTCATTAATTATAGCAATATATAGTAGTCAACATTTGAAGTGGATCAAAACCTTTCATCAAAGTTGTTCTAAAACAAAAAACAATACCCGTTCTTGTCTTTGGATAACTTTGATGAACTTGTTCGATCCACTTCAAATGTTGACTACTGTATATGTATATATATATAGTTACAGTTTTATATATATAGCAAATAAGTGTAAATGTGTTTATTAATTATGCATATGCATACAGATTTTATTATATACAGCATAAACTTTATTATTTCTATTATGTACAACATATAGATTATTTTTGGAGGACATTCAGTCTAAGAATTAATATTAATGTTAATTAATTAAAAATACCTAGGAAGTTGATTAATTTTGTGATATTTCAACACAATATTGTGTGTGTTTACAGAAAGAACTTCAGGACAAACAGACGGACATGGTGAAGACGGTCACAGCGGCAGAAAACGCCATTAACAAGTTACAGGTCAACACTGTGTCTATAGAGGTAAAAACATTTAAAGAACTAAATACTTCTTTAACTCCACTTTACTGTTTTAGAATCAATATGAAATGCAGTTTACAACCCATTTTAATGCTGTTACATGAGATATTTTAAAGTGAAACAGAAAATTAAAAAAGAAATAATGCTTCATTCACACAAGAGCCCATTTTGATTTGATGAAGCTAGAAATCATTATTTACTTACATGTTTCTACTGCAAAGTCAATCATTTTGGATATACAAAATCACAATGGTAGACTTGTTTTAAGAGTTTTGAATAGTTACATATTAACTAGAATGTGGAATTTAATGGAATTCCTTCGCTGAATTCAGATTCAGGTGAGAACTGATCAACCTTTCTTTGTTATACAAAGGCATTTCCCTCCAGCATTTGAAAGAACAACCATTTTTCTCTGGTATTGTCTTTGGTAGTGACTTTTCCGGTTGTTTCTTTGACTTTGAAGTGTCTCACTCTTTCCGTCTGGCCACAGGCATCTGTGAAGGAGGTGCGTGTAGTGATAGAGGAGCAGTTCAACATACTGCTGGCAGCCGTGGAACAGGCGAAGAAGGAAGTGAGTGAGATTTTAGAGGTGGAGGAGCGACAGGCGCTGAAGCAGGCCGAAGGAATTCGGGTTCATCTGGAACAACGCTGCACAGAGCTGAAGAAAACTCAGAGTCAGGTCGAGAAAATCACCAAGAACAAAAATGACATTGACTTCCTGCATGTAAGGATGAGTTGTTCATTAAAGTATCTGTACATTGCCAATTGCAATGTATTGGCAACAGGGATAATATTGTTAAATAAAACTAAAATTTGATGAAAAAAATTTTAACAAATTTAATTTGAAACGCTAAAAAAATTAACTTGTGATATTAAAATAAAAAAAACTAACAAAATGACAAAAGCACATAACAATGTCACTAAAAAAATTCAACTAAATTTAAAATGAAAGCTGAAAATATAAAAATAAACACCAATTTAAAATATTATTAGAAACTGTAATAGAAAAAAATATAAAAATATAAGTCAAATTGTTTCCAGTATTAATTATATCATTGTTGTCTTCCAGGAGTTTTCACAGTGGAAAAAGGAAACTGTTGATGTGTCTTTACCTGGCGTTTATATTGGCCTCATGGATCGACTGCAGTCATTCAGTCGTGTTATCAAACAGTCCACGACAGAGATATGTGACAACCTGCTGACCTCATATACCAACAAACTTAAAGACACTTGTAAAAACGGTCAGTATGCAGAACATTAAACAACTCAATACAAAGTGCCACATCTTGCTGTGATTTTGAGCAATTTGATCAACATCAAATTATTGTGTTGCATAAAGAAGTTTGCTGTTTTGCTGTTAAATGCTGGTAATTTACCCAAATATCTTGTTTCATTTCACAGATAATGTTGGCATAAAGACGACGGTTTATGCCATTATTGCTGCAAAACAGAACATGTCAATTCCGAACCCAGAGACTAGAGATGACTTCCTTAAATGTAAGTGTTCATCAGGATTATTTTTGTTTGTTAAAACTAAAACCAATAAAAAGATTTCTGTTACTAAAATAAATTAAATGTAAAAAAAAAAAACAGGCAAATAGGGTAAAAATAACTTCCCTAGTTAATTTATTACATTATTTATTACATTAAGAATTCCAAAAAAACATATATATGAACATTGGATAAAGCCAGGTTCAAAATTCTTGTTTGATTTTGTTGACACATTAGAGTTTTTGTTTTTTGCATTTCTCTTTTTAACACTTCATGAATCAGAAAATACTGTCAACAGCCAGAAGAAAAAAAAGAACATTTTCACCACTCTTCAAGAATAAAATGTAATATTAATAAGGTAAATGATATATAAACAACCCTTCAGTAAAAACCTTCAGAATATATATTGAAATAAAACGGTAAGTTTTGGTATATGTAAGTGCTGCTGAGGTGGAGAAAAAACATTTAAAGATTTGTATAGTAATTGAAATCTATAAACGCAAATAGATAAAGTGCAATAATAAAATCAGGCCAATGATATATAAACAAACCCTTCAGTAAAAACCTTCAGAATATATATTGAAATAAAACTGTAAAGTTTGGTATATAAAAGTGCTGCTGAAGTGGAGAAAAAACTTTTAAAGATTTGTATAGTAATTGAAATCTATAAATGCAAAAAGATAACATGCAATAATAAAATCATCCCAATGATATATGAACAAACCCTTCAGTAAAAACCTTTAGAATATATATTGAAATAAAACTGTAAGTTTTGGTGTATGTAAGTGCTGCTGAAGTGAAGGGAAATACTCATTTTGACGAAATAGCCCTTAATGAAATGCATTATAAATGAAGTCTGCAAATGGAAATACTGTATGTGTAATAAGATAAACACTTAAATGTTAGATGCTTTCTTTCCACTAAAACAACACACTATATAGAAGCCAAATAGTTCGTACCTTAAAATGAAAGTGGAAAATATATAAACATAAAAAACTCAATTCAAAACTTAAAAACTTAAAATAAACATAAACTTAAAATAAATATTTAATTAAGTTTTTAAACATAAAAACTAATTCAAAATATTAATAACACCTGTAATAGTACATTATGATACTAAAATAACAGTGATTTTCACTACGGATCTGAGTCCAGCTTCCCAGATATACTTAATGAGCTGCACAGTGAAATCACTGAATCAATGATGAACTGACTTTAACTGGAAATTGAGTGTTTACTATTGTCCTTTTACATTATTGACACACTATTTTCATATTTAATACTATAAAGCTGCTTTGACAATTTGTATTGTTAAAAGCGGTATATAAATAAAGGTGACATGGCTTGACTTGACTAATGTAATTCAACAACGCTTCTCAAATGCTTTTGCTTCACATTACTATAGTCTTGACTTTTTGCCCATTTTCTCCCACAGACGTCACGCCTCTGACCTTAGATGCAGATACAGCCCATCAGTATCTGCGTCTGACAGAAGAACGAAAGAAGGTGACAAATACAACACCGTGGCAGCAAAGCTATCCAGACCTTCCCGAGCGCTTCGAGCACTTTAAACAGGTGCTGACAGTCGAGAGCTTCTACCTGGGCCGCCACTATTTCGAAGTAGATATGAAAGGAGAAGGCACTCACGTCGGCCTGACGTATAAGAGCATCGACCGCAAGGGATCTGAGAGCAACAGCTGCATCACAGGAAACAACTTCTCCTGGTGTCTGCAGTGGAACGGACGCAGCTTCTCCGCGTGGCACAGCGATGTGGAGACGCCGCTCAACAGCCCGAAGGCCACAAGGATCGGCGTGTACGTGGATTATTCCAGCGGCGTGCTGGCTTTCTATGACGTGACGAATGACATGGCGCTCATCCACAAGTACAAGGCTGAGTTTTTGGAGCCGCTTTACCCAGCATTCTGGCTTTCCAAGAAGGAATGTGTCGTGCTTTTGGAACCAGGACCAACGTCCTCCCTGTCATCTCCATCTCCTGTTTCCTCTCCCAAATAAACTGCTTATGTGTATCCACATCATTTCCATCTTATTAGGTCCTGTTTGCACCTGGTTTTGGTTCACCTAAGACACGTTAACAGTGTAAACAGGGCTTTAGGAGATCTACTGTAACCTGTGACTGATATTAAGTTTTTACGACTGCTACAATGCTTTTACGCAAGATACCTATTAAAATACCTACAAATATGTTTTGTGCATTGATTAGATATCCCAAAATATATTTTCTAAGTATAATTTTTTCTTAAATGCATGAAACTATATATATATATATAATTTTTAATATTTATATATACATTATATGAGATAATATATATTATATAAATATTGAAATTATATGTATTATATATAAATTATATATATTTGTATATGTGTGGGTTTTCATTTCATTTTGGACTATGTGAGAGAAACATTTCTCCTCTATACCGTACTGTTGCACAAGTGACCAAACCTATTTGACGTAGTTGAATATTGTGGTACATTTCACTTGGGTTGGGTTAACAGGACAGATATGGCTCTTTAATGACTCTGTACACTATCTGTATGCTGCTGTTTTCCCTTATATGTTACATTTTGTGCCTCTATCAAATGTGACAGGTGACAAAAACATGGTCTGTCAATGCAAATAAAAAATTGTTACAGTGAAATGCTGGTATTTGTCCACGTGTTTTGTTGAAGTGTGACATAACTGGTTAAGCCGGTCTACAGACGAAAGTCACAAAGCCTACAGGCACACATAGGTAATGGTAATTTCGTAAGTGCTATTATTCTTAGATCTATTACATATATTGACAAATATGCTATATACAAAAAAAAAATGTAAGCCAAGGAATAGAATAAAAAGAGATGTGATTAAACCATGTCGTGTGATTAAATAATATAAATTGTGAATTGGATATTTCAAGTGATAAAAATGTTATTTACTAACTAAATAACATTTGTTGGTGCTGTGAAACAAAACACAAAAATTGTATTCTGTTCAGGCGCGATGTAGTCAGACCTGAACAGACCAGACCCGGAAGTGACGTGTCGCGTAACATCAGCAACACCAGTAACAACAGCAGTCAAAATGAAGCTGGTAAGTGAGAAAATGTCATTACTTTTTTAAAACATTGTGAACGTAGTTTATGTGTACAGCATGCTTGCGTTCCTCTAATATGAGTTTTAAGATAAGAAAGGTTTTAATAAACTACAAATAAAGCTGGTTTAGCTTAGCCAGTCCTCTGACAGTAAACGTCGGGTTATGTTTAATTACGTGTATGTTTAACTATTGATCGTAAATCGTGTTTATGAAGCTGACAGTTGTCTTCTCGTCGCATTCCAGGACTCAAACGATGATGACGATGTGTCTTTATTTGATGCTGAGGAAGATTCAGCCACAAGAAAGAACAAAATCAAGTGTGTTTGTTGTCATCGATCATTAGCATTATTACATGGTCTGTTTAAATCGGACATCATGTTTTTTCCCCACTGTCTGTGATCTGTATTTAATGACGCAGGTTTTGACTAGCTTTTAGAGTAATTCTATCAGTTATATCAATAATACTGTATGTAGAACAGTGTACACTTTAAGGACATCCAGGGACGTCCTCATTTGAAGAAAAAAACCTAAATAAATCGAATAATGTTGTTTTTAGCAATTATAAATTATTTGAATATATTTTATAAATATTGCTATAAATATATATTATATATTTTTATAAACAATTAAATATTTCAGAAAATATATGTATATATACCTTTTTAATTGGTAGTATTTTATTACATGTATTATAAAGTATTTTAATATTATTATAATATTACTATATTTATTATTAATGAAATATTTAAATACAGTTTTGTTATTAATTAAATGTATTATTAAAAATGCAGTGTTTTTAGGGTTTGGGATTAGTTTATAATAATTATAATATTGTGATAATTATTTAAATATATATATATATTAATAAATCATTTTTAACAATTACAATTATTTAAAAACAATAATATTTGTTATACATTTTATAAATATTATTATAAATATATATTATATATGAAATATTCATTATTATAAACAATTAAATATTTCAGAAAATATATGTATATATACATTTTTATATTTTATTAAGTATTTTAATATTATTATAATATTACTATATTTATTATTAATGAAATATTTAAATACAGTTTTGTTATTAAGTAAATGTATTATTAAAAATGCAATGTTTTTAGGGCTTGGGATTAGTTTATAGTAATTATAATACTGACAATTATTTTAATATATAATTAATAAATGATTATTAACAATTACAGTTATTTAAAAACAATTCAAATATTACAAATATATGAATACCTTTTTAATTTGTAGTATTTTATTACGTATATTATTAAGTGTTTTATTATTATAATATTACTACATTTATTATTAATTAATATTTAAATACATTTTTGTTATTAATTAAGTGTATTTGTAAAAATGCAATATTTTTAGGGTTTGGGATTCGTTTATAGTAATTATAATATTGTGACAATTGTTTTAATATATAATAAATAATAATTAAAATAGTAAAATATGTTTGTATACCTTTTTAATTGGAAGTATTTTATTACATGTGTTAAAGTGTTTTAATATTATTATAATATTACTGCATTTATCATTAATAAAATATTTAAATGCAGTTTTGTTATTAATTAAACGTATTATTAAAAATGCAATATGTCTAAGGTTTGGGATTAGTTAATAGTAATTATAATACTGTGACAATTATTTTTATATATAATTAATAAATCATTATTAACAATGACAGTTATTATTATTTTAATAAATTACTGTTATTAATTTTTTTTTTTTTTTTCAGCATGTTTAGGGTTTTGGTTTAGTTTATAGTAATTATTCTAAAAGAGGTGTCTGTAATGTCCTCGTTTAGTTGAATGAGCTAAATAAACGTGTGTGATTTCAGGCATCCAGTGGCGTCGTTCTTCCACCTGTTCTTCCGAGTCACTGCTATTCTGGTCTACCTGTTTTGTGGTTTAGTTGGTGGATCCTTCATCGCCTGTATGGTCACCATCATCCTCCTCTTGTCATGTGACTTCTGGACTGTGAAGGTTTGTGTTTAGAATAACTGATCAGTTGTTAATACTAAATCATTACAAACGTCACCATGTACCTTGTCCTGTTTTTCGTATTGTAGAATATTACTGGGCGTCTGATGGTGGGTTTGCGCTGGTGGAATCAAGTGGATGATGATGGAAAAAGCCACTGGGTGTTTGAGTCCAGAAAGGTATTATTACGCACACACAGTCTTCAGTAGAGCCACATAAAAGTATTTAAAAATACATTTCGATTTTTAGTATTTTACTTTACTACTTTGTTATTTACAAAGAAACATGATTGATGTCAGATGCTCTCTAAAGGCTGCGTTTATTTAATGAAACATGTAGTAAAAACAGTAATATTATTACAATTTAAAATAAGTGTTTTCTGTGTGAATATATTGTAAACTGTAATTTATTCCTGTGATCAAAGCTGAATTTTCAGCATCACTACTCCAGTCTTGAGTGTCCCATGATCCTTCAGAAATCATTCTAATATGCTGATTTGCTGCTCAAAACACATTTCTAATTATTAAAGAACAGCATTTATTTGAAATAGAAAATGTTTGTATATTATAAATGGCACTTTTGATCAATTTAATGTGTTTTTGCTGAATAAAAGTATTAAATTCTATTAAAAAACACCAAACTTTTGAGTGGAAATGCATGTAAATGACATTCAGTAAATGTAAATTTGCTCTTCTGCTAAAATACAGTTGAGGTCAAAAGTTTACATCCCCCTTTCAGTATCTGCAAAATGTTGTTCTACCATAATAAGAGGGATCATACAAAATGCATGTTATTTTTTATTTAGTACTGACCTGAATAAGATATATGACACAAAAGATGTTTACGTATAGTCCACAAGAGAAAATAATAGATGAATTTATAAAAATGACACCGTTCAAAAGTTGACAAACACTTGATTCTTAATACTGTGTCTACTGTTTAGTGATCAACAATGACTGTATGGTTTTGATATCCATCTTTTCACATTAAGGACAACTGAGAGACTTAGATGCAACTATTACAGAAGGTTCAAACATTTACTGATGCTCCAGAAGGAAAAAACATGCATTAAGAGCCGGGGGGTAAAAACTTTTGAACAGAATGGAGACGTGTACATTTCTCTTATTTTGCCTAAATATCATATTTTTAAATTTAGTACTGCCCCTCAGAGGTAACAGAAGATACTCGCATGCTTTCCTGAAGACAAAAAATTAGTTAAATTTACCCTGATCCTCAAATTCAAAACGTTTTCACCCCCCGGCTCTTAATGCATGGTTTTTTCTTCTGGAGCATCAGTGAGCGTTTGAACCTTCTGTAATAGTTGCATATGAGTCCCTCAGTTGTCCTCAGTGTGAAAAGATGGATTTTTCTGAAGAACAGTGAGCAGTTTAACTGTTCAGGACAAACAAGGGTCACTAAATGAAAAAACAACTGTGGATTGTTCAGGTGCGAACACAGTATTAAGAATCAAGGGGATGTAAACTTTTGAACAGGGTCAACTATTATTTTCTACTTTATGTAAACATCTTTTATATGAAATATCTTATTCAGGTCGGTACTAAATAAACAATAACATGCATTTTGTATGACCCCTCTTATTTCTGGAACATTTAACATTCATAAGGTATATTGGCCAAGGGAAGAAACTGTTCTTATGTCTGGCTGTCCCGGTATTTGTGGCTCTGTAGAGTCGACCAGATGGCAAAAGTTCGAAAAGAGGATGACATGGATGTGAGGGATCCAGAGTGATTTTCTGAGCCCTTTTCCTCACTCTGGGTGTATTGACCTCAACTGTATGTGAATATTTTTTCCACTTGTTGTGTTTCATTGACGTCTTGTCTATATTTGCAGGCCAGTGGCAATCAGTCTTCAGCATCCCGATCCTCAAACGCAGAGTCTCGTATCTTCTGGCTGGGTTTGATCATCTGCCCCGTCATCTGGGTCATCTTTGCTTTCTCTACTCTCATCTCTTTTAAGATCAAATGGCTGGTGAGTTCTTCAGCAGTCTGTCTTACAGAGCAACATCATCGTTCAACACTCAACACTGAGTGATATTGTGTTTTCTCTCAGGCAGTGGTGATTTTGGGAGTGGTGTTGCAGGGAGCCAATCTCTACGGATATGTGCGCTGTAAAGTGGGTGCCAAAACAAACCTGAAGAACATGGCGACAAATTACTTTGGACGGCAGTTTCTAAAACAGGTGTGTTACCTTAATTTCCTAAGGGTGTCCTGATGTCATTTATGCTGTCTGATTGTATAGTGTGTAATTCCATTTTATTGTCTTTTTTATTATTTCTAGGCTTTCACAAAACAAGAGGAGTCTTAGGAAGGAGCATCTGAGCTATAGAACTCACACCGTTTCCATTGATGAACTTTTAATGGATTATTTTTTTAAGACTGATTGATATTGAATGAAGGGAACGGTTGCTTTAGAAATAGTTACTGGTTTGTCAGGTTTTGTTTTATTTTTTTCTTTTCTTTTGGGTCATCAACTGCAACCTCATGTGTTTGACATTTAAAATACCTTTAACTGCTTTATAGTTTTTGTTTAATAGCTAACTAACTTAAAGTATTCAGAATATGTGTTTTGTTATATAATACTGCATGACATCATGCATTATGCTTCTGTTTTGCAGACAGTTACACAAGAAAACAGATGTACATATTTATATACTGCTGTAAATTATTGTATACTTTCTGGAGTTAATGACATTAAAGTTGATGATTGATTAATTGATTGATTGTATCTCATGTTAAGTCAATTGAAGAAATAAATAGAGTTTTGGGTAAAACTGGAGCCACCCTGAATCTCTGGCCATTGAAGTCAAAAACAAACACCACGTCATAAAACATTTCAAAATCTGAGTCCTTTTTATGCTTATCTAAAGAAGTTTTAATACAGTAAGAGTTTCCTCTTCACTTACAATTATAAGTCATTTTATGTATGGCACATTTGTCCACTATACACATTAATACAATTAAATCATTTAATTAAGAATTTCTAGAACTATTCTCACTTTAATTACATGACACAATTTGTTACACTGGCCGTAATCTGCTATCTTAAAGACATTTTATTTAACGTTTAGTGTTCTCTCTCTCTCTCTGAGTTATGTTGAATTTTTAGTTAATAATAATATACATAATACATACAATACATAATATTCAGTGCATAATATTATGGTTTTGGACAATTATTTCTCACATTTCCACAAATAATTGGCAATCTTCAAACCCTAAAATTATGCAAACCCTTATGCATTACAAAAAGCACTTAAGCTGTGGGGGGAAATATATTTTGAGGATTAACTTTTTAACTACAATTAGCACAGTCAAATATCGCATCCAGAATAAAAGTTTGTGTTTAAAATGTTCTATGTGTAAAATATTTAGATTTTTATGTAATATAAATTACATATAAATATAAATTATATATATACACATATATTTTTTTAAATATATGCAGGTATGTGTGTAATTATATATATATATATATACACAAATATACAATAAATACACACACGTATGTATATGTTTAAGAAAAATGTTCTATATGTAAAATATTTAGATTTTTATGTAATATAAATTACATATAAATATAAATTATATATATACACAAAGATTTTTTTAAATATATGCAGGTATGTGTGTAATTATATATATATATACACAAATATACAATATATACACAAATATACAATAAATACACACACAACAAAAATATGTTTATGTTTAAGAAAAATGTTCTATGTGTAAAATATTTAGATATTTATATAATATAAATTACATATAAATATAAATTATATATATACAGAGATTTTTTTAAATATATGCAGGTATGAGTGTAATTATATATATATATACACTTTTAAAATAAAAATACATAGTACACACACATATATTATGTAAAAAAAACTTAGTTTTTAGTTTGTTTTTACATATGTGTGTGTATTGTATTATATATGTATATTATATATATATATATATATATATATATATATACATGTATGTATATGTTTAAGAAAAATGTTCTATGTGTATAATATTTAGATTTTTATATAATATAAATTACATATAAATAATATATTTATATATATATATATATATATATATATATATATATATATGTGTGTGTGTGTGTGTGTGTGTGTGTGTGTACACATTTATACACATTATATATATTATACTTTTATTATATATATATATACTTTTATTCACCAAGGATGTATTAAGTTAATAATTAAAAGTTTATTAAAAGTTAATAATAAATAATTTACACTGTTATAAAATATTTATATTTTGAATAAACACTGTACTTTTTAAACTTGTTATTCATGAAAGAATCCTGAAAAAAAAAAAAATCACAGGTTCCAAAAAATATTTGGCAGCACAACTGTTGATATTATCCAACATTGATCATTCTAATAATAAATCCGCATATTAGAATGATTTCTGAAGGATCATGTGACACTTAAGACTGGAGTAACAGCTGATAAAAATTCAGCTTTTCATCACAGGAATAAATTCTATTTTAAAGTATGTTAAAATAAAAAATTACTGTTTTTTTCTATATTTTTAATCAAATAAATGCAGCCTTGATGAGCATAAGAGACTTCTTTAAAGACTATTACAAGTCTTACTGACCCCAAACTTTTGAACTGTAGTGTATATACAGATTTTTTTAAATATGTGCAGGTATGTGTGTAATTATATATATCGTTCGGCAGCCCTCTGTTTTATTATTTATCTATTTATTTTATTATTATTATTATTATTATTATTATTATTATTATTATTTATTTGGTTCGTTGGAAATGTATTCAGTTTTGTATTTCATCAAGCAACATTTGTAAAGAAAACCGAGGACTTTTATTTTGTACATCTGGTTCACGTCACTGCCATTTTGCCGTTTGTGTTGTACTGTTTCCGCTGTCTTCACGACAATGTTATAATATTATTGTGGATTTTGCATTGACCCGGTCGGATCCAACCGTCATTTCAGTCACATTTCTGGTCGTCAGGATGATCCCGACCGAAGACGCGTCCGCTCGGAAGCGGGAGATCGAGGACAAACTCAAACAGGTCCGTTAAAAAAGCCAAAAACAGGAAGAATGAAGAATAACATGAGAATCCCGTGATCAGGGAGCGGATCTTATTAATGTCATTCGCGATCAACTAACGTTAAATAGAAAATCTGCATGATTGTCATAAACAAAACGGTCACAAAGCTTTGTAGAAGCTTAATGATAGAAAAATGCTAATGCTAATGATATGGGGTGTATTCACTTGAGAGGTTATTATAATGTACATAATGCATATGTGTAGACCTGTATGTTTTTGTTTATTATCTTCCATCTACAGGAACAAGAAACTTTGTCTTTTATTCGTGAAAGCCTGGAGAAGAGTGATCAGCTCACTAAAGGAATGGTGAGAAATGATCAGTTCATATATTGGTGTGTGTGTGTGTCATTTTATATATAGATGTAGGATGATCAAACTGAAATAACAGTCTTGTACAGTAATATTTGCTGTACACATACCATTATCTGCTGTTATATCCATTGTAAGTATTATTTTGTTAATTTTTCTGTTTTGTTTCCTGTCAGGTGTCCATCCTGTCCTCGTTCGAGAGCCGTCTTATGCAGCTGGAGAACTCCATCATCCCGGTTCATAAACAGACTGAGAATCTGCAGCGACTGCAGGAGAACGTGGACAGAACTCTCTCCTGTTTGGATCACGTCATCAGTTATTATCACGTGGCTAAAGACACGGACAAGATCATCCGGGAAGGGTGAGTGTGACCCGAGACTCTTGTCAAGTATATCGGCCAGACGTTATCAGTCAGTGTTTAGTATATGTTTTTGTCCGTCTCTACATTTCTGTTTTATACATTACAGATATAATATTTCAACTATTATTTTAAATTACTTACATTATTAAATAAAACATTCTATATATATTTATCATATTTTAATAAAATTATTAAATATAATTATTATTTTTTTTTATTTAATTATAGTCACCAATATATCTTGTACTCACCAAGGCTGCATACATTATAATTATATTGTATAATCTGTATAAAATTCATACTAATGTATAATAATGTATAACTTAATTATAGATAGATAGATATGCATTTATACAGTATATGAAATATATATTTCTAATATAATACAGCTTAATTTTGTGTATACAGTGGGTACGGAAAGTATTCAGACCCCCTTAAATTTTTCACTCTTTGTTCTATTGCAGTCATTTGCTGAAATCATTCAAGTTCATTTTTTTTTCCTCATTAATGTACACACAGCACCTCATATTGACAGAAAAACACAGAATTGTTGACATTTTTGCAGATTTATTAAAAAAGAAAAACTTAAATATCACATGGTCCTAAGTATTCAGACCCTGTGTGGGTGTTTTGTTTTATTTTAATAAATAATTTTATTATACATTTTTAAATAAATTATTTAATATATTTATGGTGAAGTCTCTTATACTCATAAAGGGTGTTATATATAACAGAGTTTAATTTTGTGTGTATGTATAAATGTTTTTTTTTATTTGTTTATTTATTTATTTTATTTTATTCTTTTATTTGGGCAATGCACATTAATAAACATAGCTTTATATGTGCCAGAATTAGCTAAAAAGGCTATTTTTCACTTGTAGACCCTTGACAGAATGTCAAAAAGTCACCATAAAAACAAAAACAGAGCATCTTACACACATATACACACCTACAAAGAAGAAGAAATAAAAAAGTAATACAAAAAATATAAATACATATTTACATTATTAAATAAAAAATAACATATAAAAAGTCAGTTATTAAATATAATTATTGTAAAGCCTGAAAAAGACTGCATTGCATTGATCAAAAATACAGTAAAAAATTAATTTTGTGAAATATTACAGTTTTAAATAACATAAAAATGTAGACAGATAGATAGATAGATATGTTTAGGTATGTATTTATAATATATAAAATATATTTTTAATATAACACAGTTTCATTTTGTGTGTATGTGTATGTTTATTTATTTATATTATTTATGTATTTATTTATTTTGTTCTTTGGGCAATGCACATTATGAAACATGTCTGTAAATGTGCCAGAATTAGCCAAAAAGGCTATTTCTCATCTGTAGAACCTTGACAGAATGTCAAAAAGTCACCCTAAAAACAAAAAATAATACACTAAAAAATGCAAATACATGATTGTACATAAAAATAAAAAACTAAAATACAATAAGGATATTTAATATTGTTTTATATTTTTTTATATTTAAAATTATTTACATTATTAAGTAAAAATATCTAAAGTATATATAAAGTAAATTATTAAATATATTTTTTTGCATTTACTTGTTTCAAAAGACAGTAAAAAAAAAAAACAGTAATTTTGTGAAATATTTTTAGTTTTAAATAACATAAAAATGTAAATAGATAGATAGATATGTAAATCGGTAGACTCATATTGGTCAATTATTACTCTTGTAGGCCGGCAGGTCGTCTGGACGAGTATCTGGCCTGCATTGCAAAGATCCAGAAAGCCGTGGAGTATTTTCAGGACAACAATCCCGACAGTCCTGAGCTCAACACGGTGGTACGTCTGTCACTCTCTCACACACCTCTCACACTTCTTCAGTCCATATGAAGCTCCTCAACAAGACTGTCATGTTGCAGAAAGCTCGTTTCGAGAAGGGGAAGGAGCTGCTGGAGGGAGAATTTCGCAGTCTGCTGACGCGCTACAGCAAACCGGTGCCGCCCGTCCTCATCCTGGATGCCATCGGAGGAGACGAGGACATGGAGGTGCAAGAGGACGTCGCGCTGGATCACTTGCCCGAAGCCGCCCTGCAGGACATCATCTGCATCTCGGCCTGGCTGGTGGAGTACGGACGCAACCAAGGTGGACACATGCAAACGCTTTATCTATTTCATTTCATTTTCTGTGTTTGAAATCTCATGTCGTGTGTGTTTCTGTATTTGCAGACTTCATGAACGTGTATTTCCAGGTCCGGTCCAGCCAGCTGGATCGGTCTATTAAGGGTCTAAAGGAGCATTTCCGTAAGAACAGCGCCACCTCTGCCATCCACTCGCCTGCCGTACAGACCAAACGCAAGGAGACGCCCACCAAGAAGCCTCCGAAAAGACCAGGTCAGTGACCTTTAACCCTGAACCTCACTAGACTGGGTCTCTTTGGGTTCCTGGTGATCCTGATGGGTCACAATCAGGTGTATCTGACTTCCATGACCTCACTTCCCATCAAAGTTCTCCTCTTTTCCCATTCCTAGTTTGTGTTCTTACTAACCGTCTCCTCTCCCTGTTTCTCTTCTCTGTCTCATTGGTGTCTGATGATGTCAGTCTACATCCCAGGTAAAGTCGCAGCTGTATTTGTGACGCGTCCATCGCTTGCTTTAGTTTGCAGAGTCAGAGCTTCCCATTATACACACACGCGCGCATATACGTGCGACAGGCTATGAAATATATATTTTTTGCATGTCAAATTTGCCAGCAAAATCCACAAAAATTATTTACACAGAATAATAAAAAATTACACTACTAGGTTTGGGGTCATTAAGGTTTTTAAAATAAAAAAAAATATTTTTTTTATATTTTATATATTATATTATATATATTATATAATATTTTTATTTTTAATAAAAAATGTCAATAATAAAAAAATTGTTTTTAAAAAAAATAATGTCAATTTCAGTTAATTAATAATTTAATTTAATTTAATTTAATTTGGGGTTTTATATTAACAGTGAAAATAAAATAGTTTACTGTGTTAAATAATTATTTTTAAATTAAATTATTCTCTCATCTGCTCACCAACACAGCATTTATTTGATTAAAAAAGCGTGTAAAATTTGCCAGCAAAATACACAAAAATTATTCACACAGAGCGTGAGAGAAAAGTCTATTTTGATAAAAAAAAAAAACTGACCCTAATGGTAAAGTACACTACCATTCAAAGGTTTGGGGTTGTTTAGATTTTTTTAAATAATAAAAAAAATAAATTGGCAACAAAATGTTTTTTAAAAATAATGTAATTAATTTCAGATAATTAATAATTTTATGCAATTTAATTTGGTGTTTTATATTAACAGTTAAAATGAAAGTGTTCACTATGTTAAGTAAATACATTTAAATGAAATTGTTCTCTCATCTGCTCACCAAGACAGTATTTATTTGATTAAAAAATATATATTTTTAGCATGTAAAATTTGCTGTCAAGATACACAAAAATTATTCACACAGAACATGAGACGAAAGTGTATTTTGATTAAAAAAAAAACTGCCTCTAATGGTGAAATTAAAAAATATATATATATTACTATTCAGAGGTTTGGGGTTGTTATGATTTTTTAAATAATAAAAATAATGTCAATAATAAAAAAAAGTTTTTAAAAAATAATGTAAACAATTTCAGTTAATTAATCATTTTATGTAATTTAATTTGATGTTTTATATTAACAAGTAATATGAAAAACATGTTAATATGTTAATTAATTACATTTAAATTCAATTATTCCCTCATCTGCTCACCAATATTTGAATAAAAGAACAGTAATATTGTGAAATATTATTACAATTTAATATAACTGTTTTCTTTTTTAGATATATTGTAAAATATAATTTATTCCTGTGATCAAAGCTGAATTTTCAGCATCATTACTCCAGTCTTCACTGTCACATAAAATCATTCTAATATGCTGATTTGCTCCTCAAGAAACATTTCTGATTATTATCAATGTTGAAAACACTTGTGCTGCTTCAGATTTTTGTGGAAACTGTGATACGTTTTATTTTTCTGGATTCTTTGATGAGCACAAAGTTCAAAAGAACACCATTTATTTAAAATAGAAATGTTTTGTAACGTTATAAATGTCTTTACCGTCACTTTTGATCAATTACATGTGTCCTTGCTGAATAAAAGTATTAATTTCTTCAAAAAGAAAACCGTACTTACCCCAAGCTTTTGAATAGTAATGTTTTATGAACCATTTAGAGGCTTTTATACGCACAAATGGACACATATACCATAGCAGACACACACACATGACTGATATATCAGCCAGACCAATTCATTGCCAGTTAAGTATTATTAATCAGGATAGCTAGTATCGTTATAAGCTGTATAGCGGACGTTCTCCTTCCTGTCTGTTGGAACTGTGTGTCAGTTTGAGATCCGTAGTACAGGCTTTCACATTGGTGTTACTGTATTTTCTGGATGTGGAGGGCACATTTTGTTGGCTAACAGCTCTGTATTGCATATGGAGTGTTTAACATGAGAAATGAAGTTCTTTGTTTTCTACTAACGCTCTAACACTGACCGCATGCTCACTCCTCACCACACGGGGGCGCTGTGACTGTTCTGCCCTCACTAACAGACTAACACTGTCTTGGTCATATTTGACAAAATGCTTATTATTGCTGAAGAAACATTTACTGCGTATTAACTGCTTAAAAAAGGGGTCATATCATGTTGAATCACTTTTTCTTTGATCTTTTAATGATTGTGCTAATTATTATTATTCATACAATTAATGAAAGCACATTCTAATGTTTGCAACTTGAAATATTAATGCAAATTAGTCTGGAAGGACAATCTTTATGATTATTTATGACATTAGACGTGAACTCATGAATTTATGACTGTCCTCATTTACATATTAACACTTATTTAAATTGTAGCCAATCATAATACAGCTCATTTACATGCACAAAGAGGATGCAAAAACAAAACAATGACATGAAACTATAGTTACAACTAATATGATATAAAATGATGCTATGACCCCTTTAAGACACATGTCTTTTGTTTTTTTGTCTGATATGTTTGAGTTTATGATGTTAAATGGTTTTAGATTGTTTGGCTGATGCATTCAAGCAGCTCTAGTATGAATGACAGTATTAACATCACTGTTGTGACACAATGCTGTAGTTTAATAGCTGTGATGGATTAACCGGTTGTATTTTCTCCTCAGTGTGTGTTTGACGTGTTTTTCAGTCTGTTTAGCTGTAGACATTGTGATGTGATGTGATATGATGTTTGTGCACTGCATGTGTGTGTGTGTGTGAGTGTGTATGCAAGGTCCAAAATTAACTTTCTGCCACTTCTACTAATGACGAGTCAATTAAGAAAGTGTACTGGCTATAAATAAAATGTTAAAAAATATATATATAAAAAAACATTTATGCCTAAAAAAAAAAAAAAAAATATCAGAAAATAATAATAATAATAATTTATAAAAAAAAAAATTATTTGCGAGTATTTGCCATACATTTTTTTTCCTTCCAAAAGAAAACAAATACTAACTAAATTCATATCTTTTTTATTTATTTATTTATTTATTTATGAAACTTTTTAATTTAAAAATTTTAGGCTTCTAATATAAAGGTCTGATGGAGAAAGTGTAATGGCTATAAATAAATAAATAAAAATATTTTTGTTCCACTGACCATTTACACTTTGGTTAAACTTTGCATTTAAAAAAAAAAAAAAAAAAAAAAAACATAACACAATTATAATAATATCATAGCAATAAACAAAACTATATATATACACACATTTATAAAAAAAATATATATTATATATATTTGCCATACTATTTTTTCCTTCCAAAATAAACAAATAATAACTAAATTAAAAGTTAATAAATCCGCTGTTAATTTTAGAGTAAATGCACTTGGAATACTAAAGCATTATGCATTTAGATTCCTAAATAAAAATACTATAAATAACAAATACTTTATTTATTACAGTATTCTACAAAACCTTAAGCAGTATTAAAATTAATTTAAAAAGCTTGCTAATTTTTCCCATTTATTTAAAACAAATAATGTTTGAGATATGCTTTAAAATAAATTCAAATATTTTATATTTAATTTATTTATGGTTTTTTTTTTTATTTAGTTTAAAAATTTCTTCCAATATAAAGGTCTGATTTTTTTTTTTTTTTTTTTTTTTTTTTTATACGGAAACTTACTGTTAACCAATTAACAGGTAACAAAGTCTTTACCATTAAAATCACAATCTTTTTTTTACAGTGCACTTGAAAACAAATCACTAAAATCAGTTCTTTCAGTTTGACCATGTAATGTTGCGGTTCCTAATCTCCTAATCCATTTTATTGACTCTTATCAGTGTAGCTGCGATTTGAGGTTGTCATAGGTTAATGTTGGACCGTGTGTGTGTGATAGCCGTGGTGTCGCTGTAGTCTCGGAGGGATCTGGATTTCTCTCAGTTGTCGCTCTGGTGTCGGTGAACAGGGTTTCAGACGCCCTTTCTCTTCCTCTTCCTCACGGTGTCTTCCTCTGTTTTCCTCCTGCAATCCCTGCAACTCTCCCACTCTTCTCTCTCTCTCTCTCTCTCTCTCTCTCTGTCTCTCTCTGTCTCTCTCTGTCTCTCTCTGTCTCTCTCTCTCTCTCTCTCTCTCTCTCTCTCTCTCTCTCTCTCTCTCTCTGTTTGGGTGTTGATGGGTGCAGGCACGATCCGTAAGGCTCAGAATCTGCTCAAACAGTACTCTCAGCATGGCCTGGATGGAAAAAAGGGTTCTAACCTCACTCCTCTGGAAGGTAAAGCACGCTGTCTTTCTGGTTTCCTTCCTCCTCAAGCTCTGTCTCTGTTTACTCTCACTTCTGCTGTGTTTTTGAACTGTTGTTCCTGCGTTTCGGAAAACAACAGTTGGATAACACAGACACTTATGGGCCGCAGCAGTTTGTCCTCGGTGGAGTCAAACCAGCCTCAAAATTGAGTGAGACCAACCTTCCTGAGAGAGCCACTGTTTGTCTCATCTGTGCAGTATAAATTTATTTATTCAAATTACAATTATTTTTAAAATTATGTATTGATAATTCAAAACAATTTGATATTATTTTTTATTAAAAGAAATAATAAATAATAATTGAATAATTAATATTATCATTATTTTTAATTTTAAAAAAAGTGGTATTGTGAAACTTAAAAACACTTTAATTTACAGTTTAAATGAGCAGCAACATTTGGCTAAATATTTTGTCACATGCATTTATTGATGCATTTTATTTTGCTTAAAAAAGTGATTTAATGTGTGACATCAGTATTGTTAACTAAACCTATTAAAAACAGTTTTTATTATGTGAAATAAAGCTGAAATAAAACATAAGTATTATTAAGAAACAAACTTAAAAACTTATATAAAAGTTAGAAATGTTGTTTTGGCAACCAACAGAAATAAAATAAGTTTGAAGTTATAAAAAGACTAAAACTAAATTAAGAAGTAAAGAAATAAATCTAAATTAAATCTAAACAAAAATAAACCAAAACATAAATAAATAAATAAATAAATAAATAAATAATAAAAATAAAAAAAATCCAAATTGCTAAAAGTGAAATTAAAAATTGAATATGTTTGAAGTGATAAAATGACAAACTAAAACTGAACTAAATATAAATTAAATCTAAACAAAAATAAATAAAATAAATAATAAAAACAAGAAAGCATCTAAGTTGCTAAAACTTAAATTAAAAATTGAAAAAAAACTGAAATGAAAACTAAAAGTATAAAAATAATTTATAAATATTACTAAAATTTAAATGAAAACTGAAAACTTGCTTTGGCAGCTAACTGAAATAAAATAGGTTTAAAGTTCTAAAATGACTAAAACTAAAACTGAAATAAATATAAATTAAATCTAAACAAAAATAAACAAAAAAATTGAATAAATAATAAAAATGAAAAAGCATCTAAATTGCTAAAACTGAAATTAAAAATTGAATAAGTTTAAAGTGATAAAATGACACACTAAAACATAGAAATAAATATAAATTAATTCTAAACAAAAATAAACAAAAAAAAATTAAAATGAAAAAGTATCTAAATTGCTAAAACTGAAAATAAAAATTGGAAAAAAAAAACATTTAAATGAAAACTGAAAATTTAGAAATGTTGCTTTGGCAACTAACTAAAATAAAATAAGTTTAAAGATATAAAATGACAAAACTGAAATCAATATAAATTAAATCTAAACAAAAATAAACAAATAAAATAAAATAAAATAAATAATAAAAATGAAAAAACTAAAACTGAAATTAAAAAATTTATAATTTTGAAGTGATAAAATGACAAACTAAAACCGAAATAAATATAAATTAAATCTAAACAAAAATAAAGAAAAAAGAACAACATAAAATAAATAATACAAATAAAAAAACATCTAAATTGCTAAAATGACATTAAAAATGGAATAAGTTTGAAGTGATAAAATGACAAACTAATATAAATTAAATGTAAGGGGAAAAAATTAAATAATTAATAACAATTTAAAAAATAGTATCTAAATTGCTAAAATTGAAAATATAAAAATAGTCTATATAAATTTCTTAAAAAGTAACACTGCATCATACATTTGCATCTCAGTGAATTTGTTTCCGAAGTAGAAAGTAGTCTTTTTGAGTTGAGTCTGGCAGCAGGAAGGTTGTGTTGATGGTTTTCTCTCTCAAACTGAGGACAAACTGTTGTGACATCAGTGTTTCCCATAAGTCTCTGTGCTCTGCTGGGTCCATCGGTGCACTTAGAAACCCCACTAACATGCAGTACAAGTGGCTAAAGCGCTGTCGGTCGTGCCGCGTGAGTGTTTCCTTTGCTTTGTGGGTGGGTGAGTTTGTTCAGCACTCCCTCTGTAGCCTGGGGAGAGTGACCCAGGTCATGTGATTATATCCTAACCAATCAGGTTTCGATCATGACCTGCGTGGGGTTAAGCACCTGTCTGACGACAAGCATGGGGCGGCTGCAGGTGAGTCTGACCTCAAAGATTGTAAATAAACAGTACTCTGTCATTTCAAACCAGGATTAAAGACACTTTTTGAGCTCAAAACAAACTACAAGAATGATTCTGACTGGGCTAAAGCTGCAAAACGATTAGTTGTGATTAATCGATTCAAAATAAAATTTTGTTTACATACTATTTGTGTGTGTACTGTGTATATTTATTATGTATATATAAATACACACACATACATGAATATATTAAGGAAAAAAATGTTGGATTTATTTAAAACTTTTATTTTGAATCGATTAATCATAACTAATCATTTTGCAGATCTAGAGTGGTCCCTCAGTTTATAAAAAACAAATGATGTGGTTTTATTACATTAGCCTCAAATGAACACACATTTTGTGTAAATTGTGTTATATATTTAAAATAATATGAATTTTAATTTTAATTGTATCAATACAATTTCAGCAGTGATTTTGGGTTCAGTTCAATGAGTGACTCAGTCCGTAAAAATTCAAGAGGACATTCTACATTTAATTGTATTAATTTGAAATTAAAATTATGATTTTTATTTTTTCATCACATAATTTTATTATAATTAATATTATTTAGTTTGATTTATTGTTTTTTTTTTATTTATTTATTTTAATTATTGTTATTATTATTATGCAATTTAATTGAATGTAATTAATGATTAATTAGAATATTAATTAATTTAAAAAAAATATTTATTTCATTTTGAAGAGTCAGTGTTCAGAATTCTGTCTGTTTATTCAGCATTGAATTAGACCTAGAGGACGTCCTACATTTAATTGTCTTAATTTTAAATTATATTTTTTAAATGTATTCATTTGTAGAATTTATAAATAATTTTAATTTATTAGTTTATTAAGCAATATTAATGCTGTTGTGCTTATTTTTTATTATAATTGTTGTTATTATTAAATGTAATTAATAATTTATTCAATTAATAACTATTTTAACATTAATTTCATTTTATGAATCAGACCTCAAGAGGACGTCCTACATGTTATTTTATTATTTGTAAGCTGTAAATGTTATTATTTATTAATTTATAGAATTTATAATTCATTTTAAATTTCATTTCTAAGTGTGTCTGTTGTTGATATTATTATTGTTGTCATTAATAAAGGTAAAGGTAATTATTTTTTAGTGCTGTCAAATGATTAATCACGAGTTTGAGTTTGCCTAATATATGTGTGTGTGTACTGTGTGTAATTATTATGTATATATAAATACAAACATATTAATGTTTATTTAAAAAAAAATTACAAGTATATGTATTTATTATTATTTTTATTAATTATTAATATTATTTATATTATATATCAATAAAAATGTTTTGTACATAAATATCATTTCTTTTAAATATATACATTAATTTGTGTGTATTTATGTATACACAATAATTACACACAGTACACACACAAATATTAATCAAACTCAAACTTTTTAACATATTTATTTCATTTTGAGGAATCAATGGTCTCATATTGATCAGATGTATTTAAAGCTACAGTATTTATTTACTAGCGGCACCAAACAGGATTGTAAAAATAATGAGTCTTTTTTTTTAATATATCAAGCAGATTTTAATTCTTTTTGGTGTCTTTTATTTGTGCTTTGTGCTATTATCATCCTTGGTCCACAGTGATCGTATTTGAGTATTGTTTCTCTTGAGCTGTGACGGGTGTGTGATTGTGTGTTTGTCTCAGGGAAGGATGACGTGTTGGACATCGAGATCGATTCGTACATCCACTGCATCAGCGCGTTTGTGAAGCTGGCTCAGAGCGAATACGCTCTACTGACCGAGATCATTCCAGAACATCACCAGAAGAAGACCTTCGACTCGCTTATACAGGTCAGTGCGGTTTGTTCATGAGCGTTTTGTGAGTTTAGTGCGTGTTTGTATTTACTCATTGTTTTGTCACTATAGGAAGCGTTGGATAATCTGATGCTGGAGGGCGATAACATCGTCTCGGCGGCACGTCGAGCCATCATGAGACACGATTACTCCGCTGTGCTGACCATCTTCCCCATCCTGCGCCACCTCAAACAAACCAAACCAGACTTTGACGCCACGCTACAGGTAGAAAACAGATGGAAAAGAATTAGATGTTCACACTGGATTTTCTGCTGTTTGGCATAGTGTTGCAGCTGATGATGTCATATCCTGTGTCATGTCTAGGGAACGGCTGCCAGCACCAAGAACAAGCTCCCAGCTCTCATCACCTCTATGGAGACCATTGGAGCTAAAGCGCTGGAGGAGTTTGCTGACAGCATTAAGGTACATCACACAACCGCTAATGATTTTATTCATTTCTGTAATTTTTTTATAATTGTTATTATTTAAATAATTATTTAGAAATATTTTTGTGTGTAAATAATGTTTATAAATATTACTTATTATTATTATTATTATTATTATTATTATTAATAAAATGAAATGTATTTAAAAACATTTTAAGAATTATAGATATTATTAATTATTTTAAATAATTATTTACTATTTAATTTAATATTAATTTAAATAAAGTTTTGCCTCATGATCGAATGATCAGAAAGTTGTATGTTCCGTATTTTCATTTAATTCTAAAATTTTATTTAAAGAATTATTTAATTTATTTTAATGTATTATTATATTATTGTTGTTATTGTTATATACATAAATATTATTAATTAGTATTAAATCAAAGTAATTTTATATTCTGCGAGTTCATCATGTAATTTTATTATATAATTTTTTCCCATTTTAAAGCATTTTTACTGTTATTATTGTAATTATTATTTTAATATTATTGTTAAAAAATAATATAAATATATTAATATTTATATTAAATTAATATTAAATAAAATTATAAAATAATAATTTTATATAATAATTTTATAAGTTCATTTAAAAATAAATTATTTGTAATATTTAAAATGCATGTAAATAATTTACTTGATGAATTATTTTAAATATTTTATAATACTTCTAATTAATTATTAATTATATTTATTTTATTAAAAAATAAAAAATATTATTTAAACAAAATTTTATATATATATATATATATATACACTATATACACTTATTATTTTTATATATATATATACACTTTTATATATATATATATTTTTATGTATATATATATATATATATATTTATATATATATATATATACTTTTATTATTTTTATATTTTATAATATTTAGAATTATTAAGTAGTTTTATTTTAAGAATAACATTAATGGTAATAATTTTAAATGAAATGTTTTATATATACATTTTGTTATACTATAAATATAACGCATTATATTATCAAATCTAAATTATATAATCTACTAATCAAAATTTTATTATAAATATTATATTATTACATATTAGTATATAATATATATTACAAGTATTATATTATAAAATCTAAATCTAAATTACGCTCTGACATTATATTAATGATTATTTTTATGTTTTGACATGTAATGTTCTCTACTTTAACAGAATGATCCAGATAAAGAGTACAACATGCCGAAAGACGGAACCGTACATGAGCTCACAAGCAATGTAAGATCACTTCATTGTCCATTTCATAGAGTAAAAAAAACAATAGAAGTGATTATAAGTGCTATAAAAGCAGACAAAGACACTTGTTTTTCTCGTGTTTTTTTTTCCTCAGGCCATCCTGTTCCTGCAGCAGCTGCTGGATTTCCAGGAAACAGCAGGGGCGATGTTGGCCTCCCAGGGTAAAGCAGAAACACAGTCATGGACAAATAAAAAACAGACACATTAGATCCAATAGATGTACTGTGTTTAGAAATCTCTCATTCATACGCACATCAAAAGTAATTCAAAAGCAGATGTAAGCTCCGTTTTGGACTGCTGAGATGTCTGTTTTTTGTCAAATTCATGTTCATAACAGAGTCCCCACAGATCGTTGTCCTCATCCTCTTGTGTTCTCCTGTCATCTGTTCTCATTTCCTGTGGTCTGCATTTCCTTTGTTTTTCCTTAAGTTGCTCAAGACAGACGTTCCGAAAAGCAAAGCTTCTCTGCTGTTGTTTTTTCCTGCAGCATCTTCTTCTGTCCTGCAGAGGGGGCTCTAAATAATAATCATTTAGAAGAATGAAGAAGAATGATATACTGCTCAGAGTACCACTTTTGGCCTTCATTATTGCTTAAATGTTATTTCTATAGTTGGATCTGCTAAGCAAGCTTACCTTATTATCAAATGATCAGAAAGTAATATTATATGCTCTGTATTTTCATTTAATTCTATCGTTTTATTCAGAGAATTATTTAATTATTTTTTCATTTTAATGTATTATTATTATTGTTATTATTATTATTACGTAATATTTAACATAAATATTATTAATTCATATTAATTCAAAGTAATGTTATATTCTGCAAACTTGTTAATTTGTTATTTTATTATAGTTAATATTTATTTTTCCCCATTTTAAAGCATTTTTTACTGTTATTATTGTAATTATTATTTTTTTAAATAATAATACATTATAAATATTATTAATGAAAGTATTAAGTCAGTAAGTAATATTATATTCTGTATATTCATTCATAAATATACCTTGTTCAAATGATCAGAAAGTAATATTATATGCTCTGTATTTTCATTTAATTCTATAATTGTATTCAAAGATTTTTTTTTTTTTTCATTTTAAGGTATTATTATATTATTAATTAATATTAAATCAAAGTAATTTTAGATTCTGCAAATTCATTAATTTATGTAATTTTATTATAGTTAATATTTATTTTCCCCCATTTTAAAGACTTTCTTACTGTTATTATTGTAATCATTACTATTATTATTAAAAATAATAATTTGTTGTAAATATTATTAAGGTATTAAGTCAATAAATAATATTATATTCTGTATATTCATTCATTAATACACATGTATTATAATTAATTATTTTTTTATTTTATTTTAAAGCATTAATATTATTGTCAGTATTATTTTTATTATCATTACTATAGTTGTTAAAATGGTCAAAACTATCAGAAAGTAATATGTTTTGTATGCTCATTTATTTTCAACCTGAAAAGCTAAGTCTGGCACATTTACATAGTACACTTGATTACTTATGTTAATTAGTGTGCATTGTCCCTTTTAAAATTAAAATAAAGAATAAATAGAATTTAAATTATTATTAACAATATTTAATCATTCCTAATTAATTATACTATTATTAATTAAAGTGTTAAATCACAAAGTAATGCGTTTTGTATGTTCATTAATTTATATAATTTTATTACACTTACGTTTTTATATTTATTTTAATGTTCATTATTATTCTGTTGCGTACGCTCATGTTCACAGCAGTGCATGCCACTGTAGCTCCTCCCACTGTGTTCTCAGCCCCGCCCACTCACCTCTGCTTCTCCGTCACGTGATCTTGCTCTCCAATCCTGGCTGGCAATTAGTGGTGAAGCTCTTCACTAACAGAACTATTTTAACTTCTTGCCCTCTGCCTCTTTCTCTTGTTCTCTTTCTCTCTCTGTTCTGCTTTGCTTCTGTCCTGTAGTACTCGGGGACACTTACAATATTCCTTTAGACCCCCGAGGTAAGCGCTCGTGCGGATGAATAGAGCGGGACTCACGCCTCCTCTGACTTTAAAGACAACATGAAACCACATCGGAGTCCATTTACTTTGTAACAGTTCATTAGCTATAATAATAGTTAAATAAACCGTGTAAAATAGGTAAATAAATGCACTCAATCGTTCACAGTAACAGCAGGAACGTGTATTAGAGAAGTAAATGGCGCCAGTTACGTTTCATGTTGACTTCAAACCTTGAACTGTCTTTCTGAATGACTTACTGTACTTGCTTTTTAGACATGCAGATGTTTCTGAATAACTTACAGGCTTTAAATATGATTTCTGATGTTTTCCAGGAACTTTTACTTGTGCTGATTGAAATATTTTGTCTGTAGAAAGTTTCATCTAATGTTGTTGGCTCTGATGGAATAAAGTAGGAATGTATTGTATGTTAAACAAATGAAAAGTTGTTGAAATGTGTCTCTTTTGGTTTTCAGAGAGCAGCTCGTCTGCCAGCAGCTACAGTTCAGAGTTCAGCCGGAGACTCCTGAGCACATACATTTGTAAGAGACATCTAAAGAACTAAGCTTTTACTCAGGTCCTCTTTTTTATGCTAAATCAGTGTTATTTTAATTTCTAAATAATCGTTTTCACTGTCTGATCTGTCTGATGTCGTACAGAAAGTTGCAGAAGTTCAGAATTAGTCACTTTTGTGGCTCATTTGAATATTTTTTTTCTGCATTAAGGAGGAAGTTTTAAGGTCCTGTTTGTTTTGTAGTTATCAAACATTTTAAATTTGGTTCCTCATGATATACACTGGCTTTAAAATGTAGTCACGTATATAAAAAATTATATTGAAAATTTTTCATTAATTGAAATTGAAAATACTTCGTTTCACTCCTGAAATATCTGCTTCAGGTTTCATCAATATATTTTTTAAAATTATATTTTGTATAATTTTAATAATAATAATACATTTATATGATTATATACTAATATATACTTGTCTATGTCTCTCTAAAATTATTTTTTATTTTATATATGCATTCCTTTATAAATGATGCATTTATTATTTTATATATATATTTTATATATATATATACAAACACACACACATAAATATATATTTCATATATGTGTATATTAAATATGTGTTAATATATATAATGAATATATATGATATATAAATCTCTTTAAAAAATAATTTATATATGCCTTCCTTTATAAATGATGCATTTATTATTATTATTATTATTATTATTATTTTATTTCGTAATATTTAAAAAATATGTTTTTTATGTGCATAATTTTATTTTATTTTTTTAATTTACATGTATTTTTTTTTTTTTTTTTTTAAATAAGATAAAATAAAATTGAAAAGTTAAAATAAAATAAATATTTGATGAAAAACTTACGTTACAAATGTATGGTTTAATTAGAAATATTAAAATTACTAAAATGAAAACTGAATAGAAAATGCTTAAAAATAGACAGAAATGGAAAAAAAAATGATGATAATACATAACAAAATTACTAAAAATTAAATAAAAATTTAAAGGTAATAGATTAATCAAAATATTAATAAATAGTATAATAGTATATTATTAATACTAAAATAACACTAGTTATTTGAAATGAATGGTGTTATAAAAGATTACATAAATAGATGTTCTTGATCTGTTGTGTTTGCAGATAAAGTCCTAGGTAACCTCCAGCTGAATCTGTCAAATAAAGCTAAAGTGTATGAAGATCCGGCTCTGCGTGCCATCTTCCTTCACAACAACTACAACTACATCCTCAAGTCCCTGGAAAAGTGAGTTGATTTACAAAATTCACATAATTCATTCAGTTACTTTGCACAGCTTCAGTTCATTGACCAATCAGAAGCTGGAGCACACTTACACACTCACTACTGGCCAATCAGAAGACAGCTCTCCACATATCTCCACTTATCGAATATTTTGATTATCTTAAAATAAGTCACAGAGGTAAAATGTAATGCAAATGCTGTTTTCTGTTGACTGCTGTTGTGTTGTTCAGGTCTGAGTTGATTCAGCTGGTCGCTGTGACCCATAAGAAGGTGGAGGGTTCGTACAGAGAGCTCATCGAGCAGGAGATCCAAAATTACCAGCGCAGGTAAAACCGCATCATCCAAACACAAGAACCGTCCTGTAATGAATGAGTGAATGACCTTCTGACCTTCTGACCTTCTGACCTTGACTTACCTACAGCTGGCTGAAGGTCACAGAACATCTGACAGAGAGAAACATCCCAGCATTCCAACCTGGAACCAAAGTAAGATCATCATACACATTTATTTATTTATTTATTTATTTATTTTTAGTTTATTTATATACTATTTCTACTATTTTTGATGTACTGTTTTTGTGTCTAAATATTTTTTCATATTTATTTTTTCTTTTAGTTTTAGTCTTATTTTTAAATAGATATTATTTTTATATTTTCACTTGAACTTTAGTTAAAGTTTTAGCAATTTTGTTGTATTTTTGTGATTTATTTGTTTTTTATGTCTAAACAGTTTTTATTAATTATTAGTTTTAGTAACATTTTGAATTAAATTTAATTGTATTTTTGTTATTTTTATTTGTGTTCATCTAAATAGTTTTTAGTCATTTTTATTTATTCCTTTTAGTTTCAGTAATATTTTGAATTAAGTTTTATTTTTTATGTTTTCTGTTTTCATTATAAATTTAGTTGTGTTTTTGTTATTTTTATTTGTGTTTGTCAAAAGAGTTTTTAATCATTTTTATTTATTCCTTTTAGTTTCAGTAATATTTTGAATTAATTTTTTATATTTTTTCTGTTCACTACACTTTTTCTGTTTGTTTTGTGCTTTTGTGCTTTTGTGATTTTTTTTTTTTTTTTTTTTTTTTTTTTTATGACTAAACAGTTTTTATTCATTTCTATTTATTTATTTATTATCTATTATTTATTTTTAATTTTAGTAACATTTTAAAAGAAATACTTCAATTTAAAAAGTAAAGTTTAGTTTTTAAAGTAGTAAAGTTTTAGTAATTTTGTTGTGTTTTGTAATTTATTTGTTTGTCTAAACAGTTTTTCATTAATTTCTATTTATTTTTTTAATTTTAGCAATATTTTGAATTTAATTTTATTTTTATGTTTTCAGTTTAACTGTTTTAAATGCTAAAGTTTAGTTTTAAAGTTTTATTCATTTTGTGTTTTTGTCTTTTTTTATTATTTGTCTCAGTAGTTTTGATTAATTTTCATGTATTAATTTGAGCTAATTTAGTTTTATTTTAAGTAAATGTTTATTTTATTTCAAGAAGTAGTTAATTTCTTTTATTGTTAACTATAATCTGCACAAACACAGACATAAATGCTTGGCCCAATGCATTACAGTCAGTCGTGTTATGTTATGCTCAGTTAATGCTGTATTATATGGCTGTTCTGATGCGCTTTTGAATACAGTAATGCATGAAAACGTCTGTGTTTAGCTACAGTTTTTTGTTGAAATCCTGCTGTCTGAATGTTTTTGCATGTGCAGCTCAAAGACAAGGAACGACAGATCATCAAGGACAAGTTCAAGGTGAGTGAGAACACTTTAACTTACTGAACTGAAGCAACTTAGCTTCTCTTGATTATATAGACATCATTTTTTATAATATTTTTTCAAAGTCTGAGCCATAAAAACCTGATGGATCACATATGATGCTCAAAGCAGGCTTTGTATTTTGTGTGTGTTTACAGGGTTTTAATGATGGTCTTGAGGAGCTGTGTAAGATCCAGCAGGGCTGGGCGGTTCCTGATAAAGGGCAGCGTGACGCCATCAGACAGGCTCAGAAGAGAGTGGTTTCAGAGGCTTTCAGAGCCTTTCTTCAGCGGTGAGACATTCACACACACATTTACATGCATATAATCAAATCTATTTCGACACCAGCCAATCAGAACACACCGGCTGTGTGATCTACAGATGCACTGACCACACACTTATATGCTTTTACAGATGCGCAAACATTTCATTCACCAAAAATCCCGAGAAATATCACCGATACTCACCGGAGCAGGTGGAGGAGATGATTGACAAGCTCTTTGACACTTCAGCCTAAGCCACGCCCACTCCATCACCATAGCAACAGAGTCTCTGGTTTCCTTGGTGACAAACATGCTACTTTCCCCTGTAAGACGGTCTGCTTCATAACACACTACACAACTGGAACGTCTTCGTTCGTTTTTGCTTGCTCTTTGTATAAATGTATTTATGTATATGTTTTTGGGGATTTAACTGCAGTAAATAAATTGAATTCACTCCTGAAACTTCTACTTAAGGTTTCTTAAATAAAGTTTCTTGAATTACTTTCAAGCTCTGTGTTTATGAGACCACAACTGTGTGTCAAACACAGAAACACACATACACTACACACACATACATACTGTGTGGTTAAAAACTGTCAAAAATTGCACAATAATGAGTAATCATGATGAATCAACCTTTTCATTATTATGGTTTATATTGGAATTATTCCAATTTATATATATTTTATATAATGTTTATATGTTTATATATATATATATATATATATATATATATATAGCTTTTATTATTTGTTTTTCTGAAAATATTTGCTTACATTTTTTATATTTTGATATATATTAATCTTAGATTAATTGATCTAATATGTTAAACAATTATATAAGTTTATTATTATTATCTATTAATTTTATAATATCTATAAGTTAAGATAATATATTAATATATATATATATATATAAATTATTTTTAATATATATGTTATGTATAGTATTACTATTTGATTTTTCTAAAAAAATTATAATATATATATATTATATATGTATATATATTTTTTTATTATATTTAAAAAATGTATTTTTTTATATTTTGATATCTATTAATTTTAGATTAATTAATATTATTATTATTATTATTGTATTTTTCTAAAAAAATATTTTGTGTGTGTCTATATATATATATATATATTTATATATATATATATATATATACAGTACATAAATAAATATTGTTTTTATTATATTTTATTTTTAAGAAGATTTTTTTTATTTTTTAGATTATCATATATATATTATCAAAATATATTTATATAATTTATATTATATAATTTATATAATATCTATATCTATATATATATATATATATATATATATATATATATATATTATTAGAAATATACTTAAAAAAAAATATATATATATGTGTGTGTGTCATATTTTATATTTACGTCTATTTTAGCCTCTGTTTATGACATCAGAACTTCTTTTTGAGTAGAACTAACTTCATTTGTTTTGGTGTTTTGATTTTTAGTGGATGTCAGTTCTCCTCAAATTCACACAGGTGTCACATTAACCATCAGTTTAGTCTAATAACAACACACAAAACCATTGTTTCATCTTGTAAAACCCTTCATATGAATAATGTAGTTGCACCAATATCCTGTTTGTTTTGCATCCATCGTAGGTGATTAACGCTGCTCTCCATCCGCTCAGTCAGTCGGGTGTGGAGCTCTATTTTTAACCCACACGTTTTCAAAAGCCTTAATCACTGACCTAAAATCAGCTCGTGAAGTCTGTGAAGACGCCCTCACGGCAACTAAAAAGGTCGAAGATGAATCGATGTGTCAACCACGCTGAATCATATCGGTGCATTCCCAAAAATTATGAGCTATTGGCCAACACCTACAGCAAATAGTCATCAATTAGTCCTAAAAACCCAAAGGAAATGAATACATCTTGGCATGGATGCTGAAACTGGCACGTTTGTTGTTGGTGCACAGCTGGAAGTTTCGTAATGTGGAAGCGTGAAACTGATTTCAGTGTTTGCCCACTTGTTTCTCCTCCGGTGGGCGTCAGTGTCTGTGTTTTGGGGAAGATGCCCCTTTGCCCGGAAAGGGAGGCTTAATGACCCGGCAAATGCTCCAGACTAAGATTAACCCTTTCAGGCGATGATTACGAGTCATAGGTGACCCTGGACCACAAAACCAGTCATAAGGGTCAGTTTTCTGAAATTGAGATTTAACATCATCTGAAAACTGATGCAAAAAAATCAAAATATTGTGAAAATCACCTTTAAAGTTGTTCAGATGAAGTTCTTAGCAATGCATATTACTAATCAAAAATTAAGTTTTGATATATTTATGGTAGAAAATTTACAAAATATCTTCATGGAACATGATCTTTACTTAATATCCTAACGATTTTTGGCGTAAAAGAAAAATGAATAATTTTGACCCATACAATGTATTTTTACACTACTTAAGACTGAAAATAATATATTATTATTTTGTGTCAGAATTGAACCCTATAAACCCTGACATATGTAATATTGGTCTGGAAAATCTAATAATCTAATGTTTGAAATGCAGTTTATGTTGGGTATCAAATTTGATCCATTAGGCTTTTCTGACTCGTATATATATATATATATATATATACACATATATATATATATATATATATATATAAATTAAATAATAAAATAATATACAGTTATAAAATCTCATTGATTTACATTACAAGCATCAGAATTGCATCACTTTTTGATCATGAAATGATCATGAATAATTGAAATAGCATATTTTTGCTCAGTTTGAGCCTCTGAATTAAATTAAACCCTTTTTTCCTCCACATTCTCACTATAACAGACTATATATATATATATATATATAAATGTAATATATTACTATATTTATTTATATATTTATTAATTATTTTATAATATGCTGTCTATATTATATTATTATTATTATTATTATTATTATTATTATTTAACATTCTTAAATAATTTTATTATTTAATTATTTATTATGTAGTTATTATTATTATTATTTTATGACAGTAAAAGTAAAAAAGTAAAAATTTTATGACAGTCGCTCTATATCTCTAATAATATATATCTATATATAATATATATATATATATTTAGATTTTTATATATATTATCAAAATATATTATATATATATATACATATATATATATATATTATAATATGTATATTATTATTAGAATTTTATTTTTCTAAAAAATGTATTTTATAAATGTGTGTCACAATGTAATGTGAATCAGTGAGATTTTATGACTGTATATTATTTTATTATTTAATTACATATATATATATATATATATATATATATATATAAATTTATATTAATATAATATATTACTATATTTATTTATATATTTATTAATTATTTTATAATATGCTGTCTATATGATATTATTTTATTATTATTTAACATTCTTAAATAATTTTAGTATTTAATTATTTATTATGTTATTATTATTATTTTATGACAGTATAGCAGATACTTACATAAAATGATCTAAATATCGGTTGTCACTCTATATCTCTAATAATGTATATGTTTGGCTTATATAGTCTGTTATAGTGAGAATATGGAGGGGAAAAAAAGTTTAATTTAGTTCAGAAGCACAAACTGAGCAAAAATATGCCTTTTCAGTTATTCATGATTATTTCATGATCAAAAAGTGATGCAGTTCTGATGCTTGTAATGTAAATCAATGAGATTTTATGACTGTACAGCAAATACTTCCATTAAAATGATCTAAATATCAGTCGTCGCTCTATATTTCCAATAATATGTCTTAGTAAGATGATTTTTAAATGATCTAAACATATAATGCATTGCATCCAATAAACAAATAAACATAGATGTGAGAAGTTTTGGAGGCTGAAGAACAGTGAAAGTAAAACTTCTAGAAACAAATGTTCCTCAAAAGCCTGATGATCAGATTTGAGACTCAGAATGATTCATGGAGAATCAAGTAAAGCCAAGCTGATTCAGTGCAGTAAGTGTTCATCTGCAAATATGACTGAAGTCATTCTTACATTTTCTTGATGAAAATCAGTAGATTTGACCGCAAAAACGACACATGAAGCATCAGCTGAAGATGGATGTTTATACAATTATACTAAAATATAGTTTTACTCAGCAATATTTTGATCATGTTGATCATTTAGAGAAATTAATTGTGACCCTAGACCACAAAACCAGTCATAAGTCACACCGGTATATTTGTATCAATAGCCAACAAATACATTGCATGGGTTAAAATGATCGATTTTTCTTTTATGCCAAAAATCATTAGGATGTTAAGTAAAAATCATGTTCCATAAAGATATTTTGGAAAATTCTTACTGTAAATATATAAAAAATTAATTTTTGATTAGTAATATGCATTGCTAAGAACTTCATTTGGACAACTTTAAAGGTGATTTGATCAATATTTGGATTTTTATGCACCCTCACATTCACATTCTTGGCCAAATATTGTCTGATCCTAACAAACCATACAACAATGGAAAGCTTATTTATTCAGTTAATGTATAAATCTACTGGTTTTTATTTTAAAAAATGGCCCTTTTTACTGGTTTTGTGGTCCTGGGTCACAACTGGGTTAAAAGACAAGTGTTTGACAGAAAGAAGAGCATCAGGAGCATTCCAGGATGAGGGAATGAAGGAATTCAATGCCATTTGAATCATTATTGTGATTCACTGATCGAGTTTCAGTTCAGCTGCACGTGTGTTTTGTCTGAAACTGTCAACCCCCTCCCCCCAACCCACACACACATTCAGCCAATCAGAGCAAACTGGCCTGTATATAGGGAGTGTTTAAAGCCATCAGTGGGATGCAGAACAACACACACCAGATCTGATCTGATCTCATCTCATCGTTCACACAGGTGAGTTACTACTCTTACTGCTTGTAATAGAGTTATTGCATGTCTGGGAATAATATTTGTAGTGATAGTGATCTGTGTACTGCTAATGCATGCTGAGATGATTTTTTTTATTTTTTAAGTTTTAAATTTTAGGGAATTTTTATTTTTTAAATACACAAAAAAAATATTTTGTTTAATTTAAATGAATTTAATTTTTAATTTAATTTGTTTTATTTAATTTATTTATTTATTTATATTATTTTAAAGACCACACAAGAAAATGTTAAACAGATAATTTGTTTCTGGAATTTTTAAGATTTGTATCTAAGACTTTGCAGACGTTTGGTATATTTACAAATCTAAGTACAGTTTGAGATCTCGTTAGGATGTCTTCTGAAACTTTCGAGGAGATGCATGTAAGACTGAGTTCTGTTCCTCAGAAGAAATGTTTCAGAAGCAGCCAAACTGGGTTTGATTTCTCTGCTGTCTAGGAAAAATATTGCAAACATGTTTTCTGTGATATTTCTGGTCCTGTGGGTGTGGATCTCAAACGTTTAATCTCCGCTCCGGGCCTGTTCTGTCTGATCCTGGTCAGACTCCAGGAAAACTCATGTTTGTTTACAGTTGTACGGACTCTCACTTCTAAAGTCTTGCCTTTAGCGTGCTTTTATTTGGGTCAGTGTGTCATTGGGGCCAAAACTGTTTATTTATAGTCTAATTTAGGGAAATGAATATGCAGTGTTTTGGAAAGGCTGAATATTTTTTGTTACAACTTAAAAAAAAACAAAAACTAAAAGTTAATTGTTGCTATATAAGGTAAGATTTAAAGTTTACTTGAAATTGAGACTAGTCTTCTGAATCATCCAGGGGAAATGCACTTTCTTTATTTAGTTGCGTTTCATTGCATTTTTCTTGGATTTACTGTTTCAGCCCTGAAAACAAGTGAGAGAAACCCATTTTACCCTCACAAGGGTTCTGACAAAAAGACATAACAAAAAGGCAGTGGAAGTAAAAATAGCAATAAATACTTATGCTAAATACAAATAATGCCAGATACTGTTTATACTCTCAGTTATTTACACCTCAGTCACTACAAGTAGAAAAAAACATGACATTTTTGTAACGTACTTCATTTTTTTAGAGGTTTTCTGCAGTGTTGCCAAGTCTGCAGTTTTCCCGCGGAATCGGGCTACTTTAACACTTTTAAGCGAGCCCAAAAATGTTATATTTACCCTCTAGAATGTGAATTTTACAAGGAGAACCCCACCAAAAAATGTGTATTTTACCCCACCAAGCGTGATTTGGACAGGCTTTGTTGTTAAAACCTGGCAACCCTGATCCCTGGGTTCATTTAACCATCAGCTCAGAAGCTGATCCTGTTTTTGAACACAAATCGATTTGCCCCTCAGTCACTACAAGTAGAAAAAACATGACATTTTTGTAACATACTTCATTTTTTTAAGTTTCCAGCAAGCTCCAATAGAGGTTTTCTGCAGTGTTGCCAAGTCCGCAGTTTTCCGGCAGAATTGTGCTACTTTAACACCTGTTGTTTTTCATGTCGACAGGTTAAAGCGACCCCAAAAAAAATGTACTTCATTTTTTTAGTCTCCAGCAAGCTCCAATAGAGGTTTTCTACCAGTGTTGCCAAGTCTGTGGTTTTCCTGCAGAATTGGGCTACTTTAAAACTGTTGCCACGGGTTGTTTTTCATGTTGGCGAGTTAAAGCGAGCCTAAAAATGTGATATTTACCCTCTAGAATGTGAATTTTACAAAGAGAACCCTAGCAAAAAACATGTTTTTTTTACCCCACCACGTGTGATTCGGACAGGCTTTGTTGTTAAAATCTGGCAACCCTGTTTTCTGCTTCTTTAGTTTTACATGGAAAACAATGTGGGTTCATTTAACCCTCAGCTCAGAAGCTGACCCTGTTTTTGAACACAAATCAAATGTTAATCAAATGCACTTCTTATAGGTTTCAACATCCAAAGAAGCAGCAGAAATGTCTCCGTTTGGCCTGCTAAGTTTGGTTATAGCCTTTGCAGCCTTCACAGTTTGTGTAAGTGTGCTTCATAAGTACATACTTAACTCACTTAGCTTTTAGAGGATGGTTTTAACTCAAGGAGAACAAAAAACCCCACAACATTTACCTTTTTTTTTTTTTTTTTGACTTCCAGGGAGCCCAGCGCAGACTCTTTCTCGGCGGTTTACGTGATAAATCAGGTACATAAACTTTATCTTTTAAACTGTAGTTTGGTATTGATTCCATATATCATGTTTATTATGATTTTTTTCTCTTCTGATCTGTGTTTGTGTTTCTGCAGGTGTTTTGTGTTTGAATGGCGGGATGTCTCTCATGACTGTGTCGGGTCGTCACATGCTTTGTATCTGTGCTGATGGCTTCAGCGGATCCAACTGTGAAACAGGTGCATATCATTCATGCCTTATTATCATTACCTGAAGTTTGCATTTGCATTGCGTTTATATTAATTTATGATGTTTTCCTGCCAGATAACTCAGTCTCCTGCTTTGACGGGATCGGTCTGCACTACAAAGGTCCCGTCTCTAAATCAGTGAGTGGCCGAGAATGTGTGGAATGGGATTCAGACCTAGTGCATGAAATTGGAGCCTTTCCCAAGAATCTTGGCCCGGGACGACACAACCACTGCAGGCGAGTTATACTGACTGAAGAGCTTAAACTGACTGAAAACAATAGTATGAGAACAAGGCAGACCCTGTGGAAGTTTGAAGTCCAGACCTGTCTGGTAATCCGTTAATAGGAGTTGCCTTAAGGCCATAGATAAGTTGAATAGCTGAAAAATGCTAAATCAACATGCATTTGGCCTGAAGGGTTGGATATTAAAAGGTTTATTGTTATGGAGCTCAGTTTATAAGCAATTCTCACGAAACATGTCGAAAACACGTCTTGTGCATAATTCACCCTGGAGATATTAGAAATAATTGAGATATTACATTTAATTATAAAAACATACAATAATAATAAAATATTTTATATTTTAAATTAAACTTAAATTAATTAATTGAATTAATTAATATTTATATTTTTTATATAATGTATTAATTTTTTTTTTTTTTTTTTTTTAGTTTTGCATTAAGAAAATTAAGCTTTTTATATTACCGTACAAATAAATAAATGCAATATTTAATTTTTACAGTACATTTTATATAATGTAATAATTTATTTATTTTATTTTATACATTTTTGCATTAAGAAAATTAAGCTTTTTTGGTGATTAAGATTTATTAATTTATTTATTGCATTGTGTTATTATGATATATACATATTACTATATAAATAAATAAATGCAATAATTTTTACAGTACATTTTTATATAATGTAATAATTATTATTTATTTCATTTGATAATTAAGATTTATTAATTTATTTATTTATTGCATTGTGCTATTATTTTAATGACAATTAAGCATATTTATTTATATTTCACTATAATATAGTATATCAATACTGTTATACACTATTTAACAAAGTTTTGATGATTATGTAAATCCACACTTTTTAAATCAACATAGTATTACATTCTTATTAAATTCAACATTAATTAAAAACAGTACATTACAGTACAACAGTATCAGCATAATGTATAATACCTCACAGTTTATATATACAGTATATACATATGCATTTACAGTATAGGGAGAATTTGGTCACAGTGCAAAGCAAATTTATCGTATGATCTAGACATGTTCTTGGCAGGATTTGTGACATACCACCATATTCTCAAGTCTAGACGTGAACATCTCCTGTAGAAATATTCACAAACACACCTTGCACACCTGTCTGAGCCTGTGCAGCAGCTACTGCTGCTGAATCCTGAGTCATTCAGCTGCTATTTCTGTGTGTTGTTGATTTCTCTCATGTCGGCTTCATCCATCATGTTTTAATACCCACAGAAACCCAGACTTCAGCCGCAGACCGTGGTGTTTCGTACGGACAAGACCCAGGACTATCATTAGAGAGGAATGTGATATTCCACGCTGTGCAAAACTTGATCGCGGTACGATTCTGTACTTTTCACTGAATTAATGTAATATTACTAAATACCTGTACATAACTGACACATGAAATTGTTTGATCCAGGTACCAATGTGAGTCCTGACAGTCTGACAGTCGCTCAGTCAGGTAAGAGATCATTTGATGTGCATCATTGTGCAGCATCTGTCTATATTAGCTGCTTTTTGATTGACAGGCTGCGCTGTTTCTCATCCAATAGGATGGCAGTGTGGCCAGAAGGAGGAGCGGAGCATGAAGGTTGTGGGCGGGGATTTCAGCACGGTTGAGCGCCACCCCTGGATGGCGGCGGTGTTCAGCAGGAGCACACGCGCGAAAACGTTCACCTGTGGCGGGAGTCTCATCTCGCCCTGCTGGGTCCTCACGGCCGCACACTGCTTCCCTGACGGGTAAATTAGTACACAAAGCAAACCGGGCAGATGAGAAGAAAACACAGACGTGTCAATGCTTTTGCGTCCCCCTGAGAAACATTGCGTTTGTTGCAAACGAACACAAATTTTATATTACAGTACTTTCGCGTTCACTTCCTTTTTTGCCTTCCCCTAGAAACCAAAACTTTTTCATACCACTGAAAATCGTGACGTTGTCCATGCACGTTAACGCAAAAGTCACAGTGAGGGAAAATAGAGGCCAACTGCTACTCAACACTAGCCCAATCATGTTTTAGTGAGGGTCCCCTGGTAAAAATTGAGTTCTTGGCGGGATTTCCCTGGTTAAATATAGAATTTCGCGGACATGGAAAAACAACCGGCGGCAACGGGAATAAACGCGGACTTGGTTACCCGGATGTGAGGCCATACTGGCGATACTCGGATGTAAACAACAGCATTGATTGCATGGTTAATGTACTACTGAATATGTTGTTCTGCTCATTTATGCTGTCTAAAAATGTGTGGAGCTGCTAAATCTTGTAGAGAATGGCTTAGTATGCAGGAGAGGGTGCAATATTTTGACAAACTAAAGTTAATAGGTGGTAAAGATATGTATGAGCAGTGTTAATTAAGATATTAGCCTAATATTTTACCTACCTGACTGGAAATGATAAGAACAAAAGTAAATGTTGTCAAGATTCTTGCCCTGGAAATCCTAGTTCAGTTTGGCCAACCACAAACTTTTGTACCTCAGACAGTTTTTTGCACTCTTCTTCTTGATTTGTTATAACATTTGGCAATCTATAGTTTGGCAATTTGGCAATCTATACTCTGAATGTTTTTCTTTTTCCATTCTGACCAATTAGTACAGCCCAAACATGACAATAATCGACCATTTTCAACAGCAATAATCAGCAAAATATGCGAGTTTCGTTCGGTTCAGTTGCATTGTTTACATTCAGTGCCGCCAATATGGCCAATGGATAACGCATTGTGAAAACACTCTCAAGTTTTTGAATCAAATGCTGTGTTACATAAAGATATCTAAAGTTTTTTTGTTCACTCGCAAAAGGTTTATGAGAAAAACAATGTTTTTTGGAGGAGCGCTTAAGTTCTGGTGATGGGAAGAAAAAAAAAAAGTTTTTTCCCCATGATTTTTTTTTCGCGAGTGAAGGAAGCGTTTTAAAGGTAATGCATGTTCTTGTGATGGAAAATAATAAAAAGGAGGGAGAAAAAGAGATAGAGAGAAAGAGCGATTTTACTACAGTGCTTTTACGTTCACTCACGAACTTTTGCATTTCCCTGAGAAACTGCTTTTTATGAGCCAACACAGCATTTATTAAGGGAACGCAACAATTTTGGCGATGGAAACTAGATTTTAAGATTTCAATCATTTGCAAACTTTTGCATTCCCCTGAAAAATTGTGCATTTTGCGGACGAATGCAAACATTTCTCTTGTGAACGCAAATGCAGACAAAATGGGTGACCCTGGACCACAAAACAAGTCATAAGTGGCACGGGTATATTTGTAGCGATAGCTGACAATACGTTCTATGGGTCAAAATGATACATTTTTCTTTTATGCCAAAAATCATTAGGATATTAAGTGAAGATCATGTTCCATGAAGATACTTTGTAAATTTGCTACCATAAATATATCAAAACTTAATTTTTGATTAGTAATATGCATTGCTAAGAACTTCATTTAGACAACTTTAACAGCCTCAGATTCCAGATTTTCAAATAGTTGTATCTCGGCCAAATATTGTCATATCAGCTTTTATATGATGTATAAATCTCAATTTCAAAAAATTGACCCTTATGACTGGTTTTGTGGTCCAGGATCACATATGCGAGTGAGAAAATTGTTTCAGTGGCAACATTTTTCGTTTCCAAACAAAAATGCATATTTTCTTCTATTGTCTTGTCTCTCTTTTTAGGCCCTTCATAATAAATACATTTGGATAAAACGCAAGAATAAATTGGAAGCAGGGGAAATGAATGGAAGAAAGGATGGATTGATGTTTTTTTGGAAATATATTTACACGTTTTTCTCTTCTCATTTGTTTTCAGCGCTCAGACTAACACCAATAAACTGTCAGTATTTCTGGGGAAGAACGCCATCAATGAGACGGACGTTCAGAGAGAGCAGGAGTTCACGGTCTCTAAGCTCTTCATCCATGAAAACTTCGACAACACAGACGGCAACTTCAACAACGACATCGGTAATACTGACTAACCCAGCGCTCTGAGAACTAACTAAAGTAAAGCCTAAACATGCAACAACACATTTGCACAATTCACTTTTAATAAAAAACTAAAATTCTGCTGAGTGAATAAATGTAAACAGATTTCTTAACATCAACTTTCTGAAAAGACTGGTTCTGGTGATGCTGGCTGACCTGTAAAATTTGGCTGGTTAAACTAGTAAAGAAGCATTCAGAAACCAAAACTCAGCATATGCTGATCTTTTCAGCAAAGTCAAATTAGCTTCATGAGTTTAGTCATACATTAGACTGTCATTAACATCTGATTGACTGCTCTGTGTTCAGCGCTGTTGAAGATCCACGGACCTGACGGTCGCTGTGCTAAAGAGTCCAGTTCAGTCAAGACGATTTGCATCCCTGAAGCGCATCAGTCACTCAGTGCCGGGACGTCCTGTGAAGTCACTGGATACGGCAGAGAACAAGAAGGTATGAGACGAGTGTGTGTTCGGACTGTGTTTGTTCTGTTTGCACAAATAAAGTTTATTCATCAAGTGTGTGTGTGTGTGTTTGTGTGTGTGTTGTAGGGTCGTGGTATTACTCGCAGTATCTCAAAGAAGCAAAGGTCAACTTGCTGTCACACGATGCGTGTTCGAGTAAAGAATATTACGGCAACATGATCACAAACAACATGCTATGTGCGGGGACTCCTGACTGGAGCGCGGACTCGTGTAAGGTGAGCCAGAAACGACTTAATCATACTTAAACAATAATCATCCTTAGAAATGTGCTGGGATATAAAATGCATATCATAGCACTACTAATTGGGCACAAATATGTACTTTTTATTAATTTAGCATTGCTATTCTAAAGCAATAAAGGCATTGCTCTTTGCCGAGAAAATTTGATGGAAAAACTATTCTAATATATAATAAATTGCATGAAAAGTAACTAGTTTTAAAATCAGAAAATGTCTGTACCGCCACCTTAAAATAGTGATATTTAGCCTGTCCTATTAAGCCGACTTTGCAACAATAAAACCAAACAATAAAGTCATCATTTTGACAGTCAATTCACTGATAAAGATTAATTATTACTTTATTTTAAAAAGAAGTGAACAACTTAATTTAATAATCAATTTTTTATTTAGGATCTGCAACTCTTAGATATTCTAGCATGTAATGATGTTATTAAAACCTTTAATCTAGGATTAGTATTTATTTATTTATTTTACTATTATTTACTTATTTATTTTTTACATTTATTAAATATTTATTTGTTTAAAAAAATGCAAATCATGGTCTTAAACTTCAGACATGTCTGATTGCATGAAAAGATGATATATATACAATATATAATACAATATAAAATACAAACATAATAAATATATATATATTTTTAAAAAAATAAATAAATAAAACATCTGTACAAAATCATAACAGAAAATTACATCCTTCCTATTAATACAGTACATTGTTCCCTATTTTAAGGATTTTTTTTTACAGGCCACATGTAAAGTTATTACACATTTTATCCTTCAGAAGCAAGAAAAGCCTGTCAGGTTAATGCATGTTTTTTTTTGGCTTGTTGCAGGGTGACTCTGGCGGACCGCTGGTGTGTCGCGTACGCGACCGTATGTTTCTATTTGGCGTGGTTAGCTGGGGAGAAGGATGTGCCAGATCCTTCCGTCCTGGAGTTTATGCTAAAGTCAGCAACTATCACCATTGGATTCTGCAGAAAACCGGCTTGTCGTCGCTCAGATGAGAACAGGAGCTCACCTGCCCTCATTCACAAGAGTTTTTAATATGAAGAACATGAACTGACAACTGCAAACGAGTCGTGTTCAAACTGATTTCTGTTCAGTTACTCGTTAATATGTCCATCATTCATACATTCCATTCTGCTGCCAAGATAAAACAGCAGCTTAAAGGAAAATCTGTATGAAAAATGTTTATAAGGGTATTGTTTTGCATTGTTCTTAAATTGCACTGACACTTTGTTTTCACTTTGTTTTTATGTTGTATAATTTTATACTGTTGTATAACAACTTATGTCAATGATAAAAGCCAATTATTAGGCCAATAAACAAATACTGTTTTTAATAGTTGTGTGCGTTCTCTTGTGTAAAGTAGAATCTGCAAAATGTTAATTATTTTACAAAATAAGAGGGATCATACAAAATGCATGTTATTTTTTATTTAGTACTGACCTGAATAAAATATTTAACATAAAAGATGTGTACATATAGTCCATATGAGAAAATAATAGTTGACCCTGCTCAAAAGGTTACATAAACTTGATTCTGAATACTGTGTTGTTACCTGAATGATCCACAGCTGTGTTTTTTTTTTTTTTGTTTAGTGATAGTTGTTCATGAGTCCCTTGTTTGTTCTGAACAACTGCGGGACTTATATGCAACTACTACAGAAGGTTCAAACGCACACTGATGTTTCAGAAGGAAAAACCATGCATTTAGGGATGAAAACTTTTGGAATTTAAAGATCAGGGTAAATTTACCTTATTATTTTTGTCTTGGGAAACATGTAAGTAGCTTCTGAAGGGCAGAACTAAATAAAAAAATAGGATATTTAGGCAAAATAAGAACAATGTACACATCTTCATTCTGTTCAAAAGTTTTCACCCCCGCTCTTAATGCATTGTTTTTGCTTCTGAAGCATCAGTGAGTGTTTGAACCTTCTGTAATAGTTGCATTTGAGTCCCTCAGTTGTCCTCAAAGCATACAGTCATTGTTGGAAAGGGTTCAAACAGACAAAAATGCTGAAAAACCAAAGATTTTGTGAGACCTAAAGAATTTTTCTGAAGAACAGTGAGCAGTTTAACTGTTCAGGACAAACAAGAGACTCATAAATAACTATCACTAAACGAAAAAACAGCTGTGGATCATTCAGGTAACAACACAGTATTAAGAATCAAGTGTATGTAAACTTTTGAACGGGGTGGTTTTTATAAATTCAACTATTGTTTAAGCATCTTTTATGTAAAATATCTTATTCAGGTCAGTACTAAAAAAAAAAATAACATGCATTTTGTATGATCCCTCTTATTTTGGTAATATAATTAACATTTTGCAGATTCAAGATGTAAAACGTCTGACCTCAATTGTACGTACAGATAGATATAAACGGAAATAAATGTATTTCTTAATAATAAATAAAGTGAAGCTTTACTTCAAAGTTACCTAAAACTAAAGTATTTAACGAAGTTCTGACCCACCTGTTTGCAAAGATTTAGTGTGTTTTGGTATCTCAATTTGATTAAATGAATTCTAGGAAGATTTGACAGCCTATGCATTTAATTAAAAGACTCTCTTTGTGTTTTGTTAGCACATACCACATGCTTCTGCATGTATAATCCTCTTGACTAGTATATTCACTCATGAAGAGTCAAAACAAACACACACCCTGAATTTGCACACTCTTTATTTAAACACACACATAATTTGATCATATAATCACTGCAGTTTACACAGATACACACACTCACTATCAGTAAGGTATATACTATCATAGTCTAGCAATGCGACAAAATCTGTGTAAAATGTCATCATGACTAAGTCCGGGTGACTGCAACAGCTGTGCGTGTAATTCTAGTGCAGCTGGTGAGTGGAAAAGCCGCTTTACCCACCGGACCAAACGGTCACTAGTTACAGAATCTGAGGTGATGATATCATTGGGTCAGGAAAGGTCAGACTGGCGCACAGATGGAGTTTATAGCGCTGATGTCACTCACAGGAAACCCCTCACTCACAATAACAATGTCACTAACAAAGCTTCCTATAAAAACGTAGTATTGCTTTACGTGCGTCCCGAGTTCGAATCCCGGCTCGAGGACCTTTCCCAATCCGCCCCCTTCTCTCTCTCCCACTTCACTTCCGGTCAGCTAAGATCTGTCCTACTATAATAAAAGCAAAAAGGCCAAAAGTAAATTAAAAAAAAGGTACTTTTTACAAATTATGCACATTTAAGGTACTAATATGTACCATTAAGGGGTAAATAAGGAACAAAGATGAAACAGCTTTGCATCTTGATTCTTTTGAGAGCATATCTTTAGCCTTTGAAGTTTCTTATTCAGCCACTAGATGGCAGACTATGTAAAGACACTGAAATAAATACATGTGCCGTACTGAGTCAGTCAACACTTCATATGGCACACTCTCCATAATGGCACATAATGGCACATGACATCACTGACCAATGCTAAAAAAAGTCAAAGCGTAACTAAAATACAGAAATAACAGAATGTGTGATATGAAGTCTAAAAATGTTGATCTGTTTCATAGAATCATCCATTATATGACAACCCAAGTTTTTACTGGCAAACTTACACTTACAAGGAATTTGACTGCTTGGGTTGCTGCAAAAAAGAAAATCTCAATAAGCTGAGAACTAATATAAGCCACTAATAAACATACACCTCAGATTCCCTTTTCAAATAGTTGTATCTTGCCGTATATAGTCCGTACATCAATGGAAAGCTTATTCAGCTTTCAGACAATGTATAAATCTCAGTTTTAAAAAAACTGACCCTTATGACTTGTTTTGTGGTCCAGGGTTTAAATATAAAAGACTGGTTTAAGTATGCTATGTAATACTGCTGGCACAATCTGGCAACATCACACTCATGCGTGTCACTTTATAGGTCAGATCAAAGCAGAATCTGCTATTTTTTTTATTGAGGTGAGCTGCATAAACAACCACACACACACACACACATGCGGGTATGTTTACTCTGAGTTCTCTGAACTGACTTCCTTAATTCTTTCTTTTCGGCCTCTTCCATATTCGGTCATGCAGCCTGTTGAGGGTCTCTGGGCAAATTCTTGGGCTGTTTGAGGCGTCTGATGGCTGAAACAGCTTGAGATTTTGTTATTGTTATTTCAGTATGATCAGATGGAACCTGCAACCTGCTTTTAGGATTAAGAATCTTGAATGTGCAACATGAACAAAATGAGCAAAAAAAAATGTAATGGTATAACGTTTGTTTTCATCCACCGAATTTAAGCTGGATTTGTGTTTTTAAGAGTATATATATATATATATATATATATATATATATATATATATATATTATAATAATAATATAATTATATTTTACAAAGTTTTATCTCATTAATCAGCGAATAAACATGTATTTTTCGGTTTATTGTAAATTAAGTAATTATATTGTATTTTTTTCATTGTTGTTTACGGATCTTCTTGCAAATAAATCTGAAAATATGTCATATAAAAGCTTCAAACAGATCCTAAACAATACTGAGCAATATGCAAACTTAGCAGGCCGCGTTGGTGCCCCCTGGCACTCAGAATTCCTCATCTAGAACAGTAGAATCAAGTTTCCTTTTTAGGGCATGAGAATGTATTACGTAATTTGGGAAGAACTCGCGTCTCTAGCAAACCCGACAAAGGCAATGGGCGGAGCCAATCAGGACGAGTGACGTTTGCGCGAACCAATCGCATTCACGGGCGCGCCAGCGCTTGCTTTTCGATTGGTGGACGAAGAGTTTGCGTCATTAGGGAGGTTTAGGTTGTGTGTAATGTTGTAAGCCGCGAATCGATTCTTTCGAACGAGTCATTTTAAAGAGCCAGTTCAAAGAAGAGGTTCTTTTACGTCGTCACGTACTCCTAGAGGTTGAAACAGGTTTTTTAAAAAATGTCATACACAATGACTTTGAGCTTTCTTTTTAAAGATGTTTTGTTTGGAATTTTTACTTTTAAAAAGCAATATGAAAATACTTACTTTCTCAGCAATTTAATTATTTTGCTTGATGAAAGTTACCCCCCACTTTTTAATTACAACAATTATCGATTTTTTCTTTTTATAACAAAAAATAATTCGCATATTAAGTAAAGATCATGTTCCATGAAGATATTTAGTAAGTTTCCTACCGTAAATATATTAAAAGTTTTTTTTATTATTTATTTATTTTTTATTTATTTATTTTTTTGCATTATTCCATTACAGATTTTCAAATAGTTGTATCTCAAACAAAAATGGTCCTATCCTAACAAACCATAGATCAATGGAAAATGTATTAATGTATAAATATATAAAATATATAAATGTATTAATATATAAATCTCATTTATTTATAATTTATTTTTTATGTTTTTTATTATTATTATTTAACTCTCTCTCTTTTGAATTTTAATTCCTATTTATTGTTTGGTCATCCTTGATCTCCTGGTTCTTTTCCTTGGCCTGTGTTTTCTCACGTTTGTATTTTTAAAGCAAATGTTTAATAATAATAACAAAAATTTTTAAATAAATGTGTATGTAGACAAACACAGAATAGCTGCCATACCAATTAACAGTAAAAAAATGTAATAGTCTATGCAATTAATCAAATTTTAGACAGTTAAATGAGCTACTAGAATGTAAAATTAGGCTTACTAGTATAATATAGCATCTAATTCTACACTAAAAAATATATAGTTTTTTTGTTACCTCGTTGCCTTAAAATTTTAAGTTTATTGAACTGAAATAAGTTTAGTAAACATGAAATGTTAAGTTGTACTAAGTGACAACTTAGATATTTGTGTTGACTAAACTGAAAATTTCAAGGCAGCGGGGTAACAAATTATTTTAAGCAGTGTAGAATCTAATGAATAGTTGTTAGTGACATTAAAAAGATGTTATTGTAGATAAAATTACTAGTAACAAAAAGCCAAACGTAGTTAAATTTTAGGGAATAAATGTGACCCTGGACCACAAAACCAGTCATAAGGGTCCAAAACTGAGATCTGAAACCTGAATAAATAAGCTTTCCATTAATGTATGGTTTGTTGGGATCGGACAATATTTGGCTGAGATACAACTATGAGAATATGTGGAATCTGAGGGTGCAAACAAATGAAAATATTGAGAAAATCGCCTTTAAAGTTGTCCAAATGAAGTACTTAATAATGCACATTACTAATCGAAAATGAAGTTTTGATATATTTAGGAGTAGGAATTTTACAAAATATCTTCATGGAACATGATCTTTACTCAATTTCCTAATGATTTTTGGCATAAAAGGAAAAAAAATCAATTATTTTGACCCATACAATGTATTTTTGGCTACTGCTACAAATATAACCCAGCGACTTAAGACTGGTTTTGTGGTCCAGGGTCACAAATGTCAAACAGGTTGTCAAATTCAGTGAGTTGTTGACTCGCGAAGCGCGATGCGCGAACGAATCGTTTCGCGAACCCGAAAGAACCGACTCCTACGAACGATTCATTCACTAGACGAGTCGCTTCCCACGATAGTTACTTAGTTGCATGAAGGAGAGTCAGTGTGTTCTGGAGTGGGATAGTCTCGGCGCTCGGATTTGGATAGGGGGAGTCTGGATACACACCTGGAAAGAGAGTTTGCGTTCTCTTAAGTGCTCACCATGCCGGTTTTTCACACGAAGACGATAGAGAGTATCCTGGAGCCGGTGGCTCAGCAGATCTCTCATCTGGTCATCATGCATGAGGAGGGAGAGGTGGACGGGAAAGCCATCCCGGATCTCACCGCTCCCGTAGCCGCCGTGCAGGCAGCTGTCAGCAACCTGGTCCGGGTAAGAGCTTCGGGGCTTTTACTTTCATTTATATAGAAGCGTGAATGCATGTCTTCAAATCTCAAGGTGGATACAAAGTAGCGTTGTTTGGTGTTAATGGATCCGCGAAAGTTTCCTGAAGTTCTCTGGCTTTGATCCAAACCGAGTTCCGCCTTTTCCTCTTGGATTTCGCCCTGCCCACTGAAACACCGCTGTGCCACGACATGCCATTCAGTGCATTCAGTGATATCTGAGCGAAAAGGAGAAACTAGTTATTTAGCTGATGATTTATGCAGGGTTACATGTTCAGTCTCCTTCAGCTGCCGCGCTCAAGGTTACACAATGAAACCAATGCGATCATTTGTAAAACAGTGGTTTATATTCCACAGGAGGTTCATTAAAATGTTTGATGCATCAGGAAAAATGGTTCTTTTAAGAACTGTTCACTGGTAGGTTCTCCTATAGCTTTGTTGTGAAAGCCCATGTTTGGAAACGTGTGGTTTAAACCCACATTCTTTCATCTAAGTCTTTAATTTCGCATTCAGAGTGTTCATTTAGACTGACAGCATGAGAGTAACCTCAGATAACCACAGGCTACAGCAGCTCAGAGGTATTGATAGAGGCGTACATCAAACCACATGAGTCTTTAACCTACATAACCTTCATTGTTTCACACGGATTTTACCTTTGCGTGTGTTTTTTAAATAATAGAAAGGACGTGTTTTGTCCATTTATGTCAAAGACTTTGAATTCTAATGAACGAATTTAAGGGAGAATACATCATTTACATCCAAAAGAATCTGTAAATAATGCACACTCAAACGTACGCAACCAAAATGCTATTTAAAAAATAACTTGTTTGTATAATAACTAATAAAAAAACTAAATAATATTTATTAAATCAAATAAATGCTAAGAAAAAAAATATTTATTTTTATTTATTTATTTTTAAGAATTTTGTGTTGCTTTCTTTTGCAGTGACCTCAAGCCTTATCATTTTTTTTTTAGCTTTGTCTCATCACATTACGACTGAGCTGATCTGTTCATTTATGTCAAATACTTAAAATAACTCAATTAAAGTGAGGATACAAGTTCAATTTACATGCAAAAGTATGTCAATAATGCACACTCAGATGTATTCAGCCAGAGTGTATAAAATGCTACGTAAATAATAACTTGTATATATAATAAATAATACAAAAATCTAAATAATATTTATTAAATCAAATAAGTGCTAAGAAAAATATTTATTTATTTATGTTTATATTATGTATAATACTTTTAAAATAATAATTTGTATATATAATAAATAATGAAAAATTCTAAATAATGTTTGTTAAATCCAATAAATGCTAAGAAAAATATTTGTTTATTTTTATTTATTTATTTTTAATCATTTTGTGTTGCTTTCGGTTGCAGTGACCTCAAGCCCTATAATTTTTTTTACCTTTGTCTTATCACTTTACGACTGAGCTGATCTGTTCATTTATGTCAAATACTTAAAATAATTCATTAAAGTGAGGATACAAGTTCAATTTACATGCAAAAGTATGTCAATAATGCACACTCAAATGTATTTAACCAGAGTGTATAAAATGCTACGTAAATAATAACTTGTATATATAATAAATAATAAAAAAAAAATTATTAAATAATTATTTTATTAAATAATAAATAATATTTATTAAATCAAATAAGTGCTAAGAAAAATATTTATTTATTTATTTATGTTTATGTTATGTATAATACTTTTAAAATAATAATTTGCATATATAATAAATAATGAAAGATTCTAAATAATGTTTGTTAAATCCAAGAAATGCTAAGAAAAATATTTATTTATTTCTGGTTATTTTTATTTATGTGTTTGTAATAATTTTGTGTTGCTTTCGGGTGCTCGTTAAATTTTTGACCCTTGTTTCTTCACATTTCGACCAAGCTGATCTGTCCATTTATGTCAAATACTTAAAATAATTCAATTAAAGTGAGGATACATCCTGTAAATTCAATTTACATCCAAAAGAATCTGTAAATAATGCACACTCAAATGTATTCAACCAGTGTGTATAAAATGCTACTTAAAAAATAACTTTTATATATATAATAAATAATAAAAAAATCTAAATAATATTTATTAAATCAAATAAATGCTAAGAAGAAAAATGTTTATTTATTTATATTATATAACACTTTTAAAATATTATTTGTATATATAATAAATAATGAAAAATTCTAAATAATATTTATTAAATAAATAATAAGGAAAAAAAATTAATTTGTAATCTTTTTGCTTTCAGTTACGTGACCATAAGACCAAGTTAATTTTTGACTTTGGTCTCATTACGTTACAAGTAGAGCTGATCTGCTGTCAGTCTCTGTGTGATTAAACAGAGGAAGGGAAATGGTCTGTCACAGACAGATACTGCAGAAGTGCTACTATCAGCTGTCTGCCAGCGTGTGTGGTTACCTAAAACGGAAACAAAACCTTCAGAAGCCCGTAAATTCATCAGCAAGTCACTGTTCCTCAGTTATTCTTAGCAGTTGTCCAGGGTTAACTTTAGCCTCTTGAAACAACGGATGGAGGTTTTCTGTTCCTTGAATCTGCATCACAACAGCTTGAGATAAAAGGAGAAGTCCACTTCCAGAACAACAATTTACAAATAATGTATTCACCCCCTTGTCATCCAAGATGTTCATGTCTTTCTGTCTTCAGTTATGTTTTTTGAGAAAAATATTTCAGGATTTTTCTCAATATAATGGACTTCAATGGTGCCCCGATTTTGAACTTATCTAGCAAAATGTTCCGTCATTTTTTTTTTTTCCAAAAATAAAAATCGAATGAACGATTCGTTAATTTTGAACGAGGATAAACGAACGACTCAAACCTGAAAACTTGTCAGATAAGTGGTGAGGTGAGCTAATCATAGACTAAAGACCCAGGTAAACAATGAATGAATCTTTTCCGTTTCTTATAGCATTATAGTTTTGTCTTGTTTGTAGTGGATCAGCGTTTGTGTAAGCCGTAGATGTGTTAGTAACACGTAACATTTTAACCCTCTGGTTGTGTTCGGATTCCTGTCACACAAAAATGACCGGACTCCAAACAATTGCTTATAAATCTCTCATTATGCTATATTTTCACCAAATATTGGATTCATTCTTTTTGTCAACTTGTTTTCTTTCATTAAGGACTGGTTTTGTGTTTCTATTTGCATCTGATTAATCGTAGGCCTCATTTATCTGTAGGAATCTCAAGAACACAACAAGTGTGACTTTGTGCAATTTTGTACAGTTTTGCCTTCTTTCAGATAAATGAGGCCTACGATTAATCAGATGCAAATAGAAACACAAAACCAGTCCTAAATGAAAGAAAACAAGTTGACGAAAAGATTGAATCCAATATTTAGTGAAAGTATATCATAATAACAGATTTATGAGCAGTTGTTTTCGAGTCCGGTCATTTTTGACCGGGAACACCACAAGTGTGTCTTTTTACAATTTTGTACAAAATAAAAGCATTTAAAAGCAAACTTGCTGATTAAACATTAGAGCACGCTAGTGTGATACACAGTGCAAATTTTCATAATTTTTTATCTCATTTTTTCACTCAAAAAATGAGGTACCTTCTCTCAGAAAAAGAGGCCTACGATTAATCAGATGAAAATAGAAACACAAAACCAGTCTTAACAGAAAAAGATTGAATCCAATATTTGGTGATAATAAAGCATAATGACAGATTTATAAGCAATTGTTTGGAGTCACCACAAGTGTGACTAAGTGAAATAAAACCCACAAGAAATTAGGAAAATTCGAAAAAAATTTCAGAGAAGTACTTATACCCAGTGTGAACAAAGACAGTAAGTTTGAGTCCAATGTGATAACATTAACTAGTATTTTCGGGAGAAAGAAAATCTTTTCCTGGGTCAGTTTGACCGGAGCACAACCAGAGGGTTAATTATATTTTGATAAAATGAACAAAATGACTCAAAAAGATTCGTTCATTTTGCTGAACGAGACTCGGTAAAATGATCCGAACTTCCCATCACTACTACGAACCACGTCTAAGTTCATCGTCTGTGTACTCGGGCTCAAAAAGGTAGAGTATGGCGAAAAAAAACCTCCTCCTTATTTTCTCCTACAACTTAAGAATCGTTCGACATCGTTGTACCTTTTTATTTGTAAACAGCGTTTGACTTGCACTCTCTTAGTCTTTGCGCGTTCGCTTTGTAAACACTGGGTCTGTAGTTCCGCGTGACCTTTTAACATGATTCAGTAGTACGTAGCATCGTGGACGCGCATCCCAGAACCTGTGCTACACAAGATTTCGTGCTTAAAAAGTATACAAATGTTTATTTTCAGAAAAAAATGACCGGTCGTTTCGCTAGTTAAGACCCTTCTTCCTCGGCTGGGATCGTTTAGAGCATTTTGAGGCTGCATTTAAACTACATTTTGGAAGTTCAAAATCATCGGGGCACCAATCAAGTCCATTATATGAAAAAAAATATAGTTTTTTCCTCAAAAACCTTAATATCTTCACGACTGAAGACAGAAAGACACAAACATCTTGGATGACAAGGGGTGAGTACATTATTTGTTGTTCTGGAAGTGGACTTCTCCTTTAAAATCTACTCAAGCTGAGAATTTGCAGGTTTAGTACGATTAAGTAAATTCTAGATTGAGGTTTGAGTGTTTTAGGTGTCTAATGTGTAAATGTGACCCCACCCAGGCAAAACACTTCCTGTCTGTGCAGCTTCAGAGGATGTTGTTTTCTCAAATATCGCTCTGCTTTTGCGGTTTCTAGTGTCAGTCAAGCTCATCTCAGGTTGATCTGAGATTTTCCGAGCACTTTACAGCATGAGACGCTCAATTTAGTTCAGTATTAAAGCTTTATTCCCTTGTGTTTGAACAGTTCCTGTTTCATTTCTTATTTTGCTCTTGTATATTTCTCATCTTCCTTCCTCTTTGCTTTATTTTTCTTCCTGTATTTATTTATGTGTGATTTGGTTTTTTTCTAGTGGTGTGTAGAGTAGTTTCGAGGGCGTGTTTGTGGGATGTTGTATTTGCTGGGCTTTTGGACTTCTTATATTTGGCAGAGGCGATCCAGAATGATTTTCTGCTTTAGTCGAGATGCGTATCAGAGCTTATCAGGGGCTTGATATAAATTATGTTTTGATCCTGAATGAACTTTGGTGAATTATTCATGATGTCTCTCCAGGACAGACTGCGGAGACTCTTCAGATGGAGAATCAGACTCGCTGAATCATGAAATTTCTGTGACGTGAGAAAATAACAAAGAGCACCATGAGGCTGGGACTAATTAAACTGAATAAAAAATAAAGAGCATTACTGATTTTTAACAATCAACCGTAATAAAATAAAATGTTTGCATATAAAAAATGTAATTGTTTAGTTTAAAATATTAATTATATTATTTAAAATTATTTTAAAATAAAAATGTTTAAAAAGTAAATGTATTATACTAATTTTAAATTGTAAAATATTAATTAAATTAATTAATATGCAATTATATTTGTTAATCACTTTAATTCGTTTTAACTATTTAAGTACAAATAATCAAATAAAAATGTATACATATAATAAAATGTAATTGTTTAAAAACATTATTCCTAAATGATTTAAAATGGAAAAATTGTGATAGGAATGTTTTTGTATTTGTATAAAATATTTTATATAATATGTATATAAAATATTTATATTTATACAAAATGTATAATCATTTATTTTATACATTTTGTAATTGTATTTACAAACATTACATTATGAGTTAATTTCTTTTTATCCACTATAGTACAATAGTAAATAAAAATGTATACAATATGAAATATGATAAAAACATTTATTTCAAATAATAATAATAATACTTAAGTTTAAATCAAATTGTTAAAATAAATTTATTTTGCAAATATATTTACAAATATTACATTTATTCTAAATAAATTATTTTTTTACCCATCTGAGTACAGTAATAAAATAGAAATCTGTACATTTATTTCTTAAAACGTTCATTTAAAATAAAATATTAGCTATATAATTTTATTATTTTATTATTTTAAATCAAATAGTTTAAAAAAATAATTCTACTTTTTTTTTTTTTTTTTAAATATTAAAAATGTATTTTGCAATTATGTTTAAATATTACATTAATCAGAAATTAATCTGGGTACAATAATAAAATAAAAATCTGTATTATCTGTAATCTGTATTGAAATGTAATTTTTTTAAAAACATTCATTTACAAATAAAATATTAGTTATATAAAATGATTTGAAATCAAATTGTTAAAAAAATAATTGAACATTTTTCAAAATATTAAAAAAATAATTTTGCAATTATATTTGTAAATATTACATTAATTAGAAAGTAATTAATTTTTTACCCATCTAGGTACAATAATAATATAAAAATCTGTACATTTATTAAAATATAATTGTTTAAAAACATTAATTAAAAATAAAATATTAGTTATATAAAATGATTTTAAATAAGATACATATTAATAATTAATTTTGCAATTATATTTTCAAATAATACATTAATTAAAAATTAATGTGGGTGCAATAATAAAATACAAATCTGTACATTTATTAAAATGTAATTGTTTAAAAACATTAATTTAAAAATAAAATATTAGGTATTTTAAAATAAAATATTATTAAAATAAAATATTATTTTTAATTATTTTAAATCAGTTAAAAAAATAATGATATTTTTTTTTAAATATTAAAAAAAATTGCAATTGTATTTTCAAATATTACATTAATTAGAAATTAATTTATCTTGCTTTGCAATTTTTTTTCCTCTAGATTTTTAGATCTTTTTATCAGAAGTCAATGAGTTTAGGATGCCTTCCATGTCACTGATCTAAAAATGATGTTTTCACATTGTTGTTTTGTATGTTTTGCATAACAGACACATATTTTGTGGTCAGTGTTGGGAATGTGCGGCTCCGTGTCTTATTTAGGATCTCTGTCTTGAGATGTTGGAGGCTGAAGGGTCGAACGTTGGCTGAACATTTCTCAAGACCACACAGACGAAAACCTCCTCCCTACACTACAACAGAAGCGTTTGTTATCAGAACTGAGAGAAATCCAGCTGCATTAGGCAACATTATACTGCTGCTGAAGGTCATGAACTCCTTTAGTTCTTATTTTAGCAGATTTCTCTTAGAAGAAAGAATTTTATCTGCGTTCTACACAGGCACCAAAGGGAGAAGGGAGTTGTGTTTGTTTCCTTTCCATTTGCAGCATTAAAAACATTGATCACGGTGGAGATCTTTGACGATTCGCTTCCTTGAAAGTTTCTGCAGGAAGTTGCTTTACACTGATACGTGATCTTTCACAGAATCAGCTCAAGCACACGACTCACTGCAGATCTGCATGTTAGAAAAACAGCCAGCAAATGATCAGCACAGCTCATTATCACCTTAAAGTGAAGCTGCATTCATTTACTGACATTAAAGACATTAAAGAAATCATGTCACTATATGAAAACATGAACACATCTCCAGATCTGCTCTGAGAGTCAGTTCACCATTTCATCAAAGAAAACCATTGTCAAATACACACAGAAACAAAATAAAAGTTGGTTTTAACTTGTTTCAGAAATATTGTAGAGCATGATGTAGTTCTCAAAGTAATACTTTCTTTGCCACACAATTGTTTCATTTTCAATAACAAATTAAATTCAGTTTAAATTAATGTTTCACGCCTTCATTTACCACAGTTAGACAACACAGAATATCTGAAAAAAATAAAATAAAACATTTCGGAAGCTATTACTGTAAAATTAATAAATTATTAAATGGTTAAAGTGTTATGAATCCAAGTGATTAAAAATGTTTTTTGAATATTAAAATCGGTTGAAATCATTAAAACAGAATCCAGAAAATTTAAAGAGGATTTGGGGGAAAAAAAATAAAATGTATGAAAATGTGATTTTTGTTACAGTTTTAATGAGTTGTTGTTAAATTGTACAAGTTTCTTGATTTTACTTAATTAGGCTTTTGTTGATTAACATCGGGGAAGTTAAAATGGAAAAAATTGAGAATTTTTTTGAGAAAAAATTCAAATGGATTTCATTCAGTTCGATACATTTTTATTCAATTACAACTTTTGTTACAAATTTATTTATTTTTTATACTATTTCACGATTAAAATGCAATCCAGAAAAATTGGAAAAAAGAAATTGGAAAAATGTTAGAAATTATAAGAATTTAAGAGAAAAAAAAACACAGTTTGGGGAAAAAAATCAAATGGATTTCATTCAATTTGTTACATTTTTATTAAATTACAATTTTTGTTACAAATTTATTTATTTATTTATTTATTTTTAAGGAATACTAAACGGTTAAAATGCAATCCAGAAAAAATAAAATGTGGGAAAAAATGTAAAAAATGGATAATGTATAATGCAAAAATTGGAGAAATTATGAGAATTTAAAAGAAAAAAAAAAACATTTTGGGGGACAAAAAAATTAAAATGGATTTCATAGGCCCTCAAACATTTGTACATTTCATGATTTCAATTAATTACACATGCTTTTTGATCAATAAAACCTAATATAACTGGTAAAAAAATAATGATAAAAAAATTACAATAAATAAATAAAAACATAAAATAAAAGTTTTGGGGGAAATAAAACTGATTTTGATTAATTATACATATTGTTTATTAATAATATTTAACTCTTAAAGCAGAATAAATAAAACCTAATTTGGGGAAAAAATAAAATGTACTTCATAGGGTTGTAGCTTCTAAGTAATATAGTTAGCCATCAAATTTGGTCAAATGTTTTAATTGTCTTTTTTCTGCACATCCTGCAGCTTTTGTATTTATTCTGGAAGCCTTTACTTTCTCCACATTGTCTTTGAAGTGATCTGAGGAAGTTTTCTGTCTCTCATGTCCTCAAACTAATGGCCGGAGGGGGAAGGAGCTGCTCTGGACGAGGAAACTCGGCGCGTCCGGAAGCTCTGGCTTTGTCTCAGGATTCTAATGTTCCAGCAGATGTTCCAGAGCCGAGAGAGGAGAAGGTTTTTACTCGCTAATCCGTTCCTCAGTATTCGTTCCAGTTCGGTTCAGCGTTGTTTATGTGTCTCGGACGGGACAGATATATACAGTGTCTCTCCATTGAGCGGCACACAGAAGGGAACGTTTATCATCAGCCTGTTGCCGGGGAAAGCGGTTTAATTACACGCTGAGATAATGTGTCCTAAATAACTCTTTAGGAGGAACGTCAGGTTTGGAAACGTGGGACGAGAGCAGAGCTTCATTCATGCACAACCGAGTTTTTATATCAGTCACAGAGTGTTGTCGGGTCGTTCGGGTGCCAGATTTTTTTTATTGCTTCGGTAGGCGGAAAGGGCGGATTATTTTATGGTTTAGCGAGGACGGTTGTGGTTTATGAGGTTAATTAAAAGGGTTTATAAACCCTGTTGAGATTGAAATGGTTGGATTGCCATCAGGATAGCTTAAAGTCCGGTTAAAGATTGACTTCTTGTTTTTGTCTTTTAGTGCCAGCTAGGTCAACAAGGTAAAAATCCCATTTATTTGGACCAGAAATTTAACTATAACTCCTAAGATTATGATTTTGACCTCATTGTTCAGAAAAAAAGTGTTTTGTACTGAAATTATCTTGTACTGATATTATCTTGGAAGTGTAAATTGCTGCAAAAGAACAAAATGTCTTGTCCTGTGAAGCGTTGCAAATTACATAATGAAGTCCTCATACACACTTAGACTCTCAGTTCATCTACGTTCCAATGAAAACTTAAAGAAATGCACTCAAAATGTGCTAAAAATGTGCTCATTTTTAGGCCATCCAAGCTGTAGAAGAGTTTGTTTCCTCATCAGATTTTGAGAAAATCTGCATTGCATCACTTGCATCACCGTCTCACCAATGGATGTTAATGGGTGCCGTCAGAATGAGAGTCCAAACAGCTGATTAAAACATCCACAAGTAATCCACACCACTCCAGTCCGTCAGCTAACATCTTGAGAAGACAAAAGCTATGTGTTTGTAAGAAACAAATCCATCATTAACGTCGTTTTTGGCTAAAATATGAGTTCATAATCCATAATAACGCTTCCTCCAGTGGAAAAAGTTAATTTTCTGTCGTCTCTCGTATCAAAATCCAGCCACATATTTGTTTAAAGCTGTTTTGGCTTGTAAACTGTGGTTGATCTGTGCAGATTTCTCTCCTGATTCAGACCAGATCACTTTTTCAGTGCGGGACGCGTTATTATGGATACTAAAAGACTAAAAACTAAAAACCTATTAAAAGATTAAAATAAATGTAATTAGAATGTATTTATTTAAATAAATTCCAATTATTAAATACACAAAAATTTTAAATAACTTAATAGAAATAACAAATAATAATACAATTAAGTTAAAATGAACTTAAATCTAAAATGTAAATAATTAAAATAATATTTTAAAGAATTTAAATTCATTAATTAAAACAAATAATTTAAAAGAATTAAAATTAATTATAATATATTTCAAAAATAAGTTAAAATGAACTTAAATTTAACTCAAGTTTTAACAAAATGTAAAAGAATGTAAATAAATAAAATAAACAAAAAGAATTGAAAAGAATTCAAATTTATTATTAATTCAAACAAATAATTTAAAAGAATTAAATTTAATGAACTAAAATAAATCAAATAAGCTTAATAAGATTAATTTACAAATTAATTAACAAAATTAAAATGAGAAAAAAAAACAGAATCCAGAAAAAAAATTGGGGGATTTTTTTCTTTTTTCTTTTTTTTTTTATTAATAATATTTAACTGTTAAAACATGATCCAAAAAATCAAAATGGGGGGAAATTTAAAAAAGTTAAAATGGAAAAATTTTTAGAAATTATGAGAATTTGAGAAAAAATAAAACACATTTTCATAGGATTTCATAGGGCCTCAAAAATGTCATTTTTTGTTACATTTTTAATTGTATAAATAAACAAATAATTCAAAAGAATTGAAACAAAAAGAAAAAAATTAAAATGAATGAACTAAATTAATGAACTAAAATGAATTTAAATGTATTTTTAAAAATAAGTTGAACTTAAATCTAACTTAAATATAAGAAATGTAAAATATAATAATTAAAATAAACAAAAACATTTAAAAGAATTCAAAATCATTATTAATTAAAACAAATAATTTGAAAGAAAATAAATGAATTAAAATGAATGAACTAAAAGAATTCAAATAAGCAAATTAATTCAAATGGTAAATATTTCTTGCCTTAGTATTTCCCCTGTAGTGCAACTCATAAATCTCACTCGCACATTATACATTGTTTTTGCATCTTTTCACTGAACTTGCATTTTATAAACAGTTTGAAGTTAAAATAGCTTTAAAATAGATTTGTTTCTTACAAACATACATTTTTTTCGTCTTCTCAAGACATTAATTGACGGACTGGAGCAGTGTGGATTACTGATCTGAATTATTGTGATGTTTTTATCAGCCGTTTTGACTCTCATTCTGATGGCACCCATTCACATCCATTGATGAGCACATGATGGAATGACACATTTCTTCAAATCTAATGAAGAAACAAACTCTCCTACACCTCAGATGACCCAAGGATGAGCACATTTTCAGCAAATTTTCATTTGCTAGTTGATTTTGAAAGTCCTCATGAAATGTTTTATATAGCACTAGTCTAATTTCCACCATGATGGGAGTTTTCTCTAGTCTCCTTTTACTCCAAATTTGAGAATTTTTGTGGTATTCGTTGCTGGAATAACTCAGCTCATTTTTAAAATAAGATAGTTGTGGATGATTGTGTTGTTTAATAGAGTTAAGTGTGTGAGCTCTTCAGCTCTGAGAGCTCTTTTCGCCGTGTGTGGAGCATTGAGAAGCGCAGACAAAGAGCCGTTTGTTAGCCGGACGCGAACAGACCGTCCTCGCATTTTCACGGCCGGACCGTCAGCTCTCCATGAAGCCTTTTATCGGCTGCTGTGAGCTGAAAGTGTCATAATGCGAGAAGTGACTTCATCATTAACGGATGTTTTTCAGCCTGAATGCTTCTCAGAAACTACGGCAGCGGCACAACTCTACTTCAGTATTGCAGCTTGCGTGAGGCCTTTAAGTGATGGTTCACCCAAAAGTTCAAAGTCTGTGTTCATTTACTCCCCCTCATGTCGTTCCAAACCCGTATGACTATCTTTCTTCTGTGGAAAACAGAAGGGGATGCTTTTAGTGTCGTAATGATTCCACTGAGTTCCAAAAATGACGAAAACGGCAGCGTGAAAGTAGTTCGTATGACTCATGTGCTATATTCAGAGTCTTCTGAAGTCATGCGATTGCTATGTTTGAGAAACAGACTTAAATGTAAAAGTTGTTCGCTGAAAATGGGTCGCTTTATCTCCTTTCTAGAAGCTTTTCAAGCTCATTTAATTGAAATAATGAGGTTTGAAATAATAGATGCCAAATCATATTTGAACTGAAGTTTAGTGCGAGTGAGATTTATGAGCTGCACTACAGCGGAAATATTAAAACAGGAACTATTAAAAATGTTGTTGAGTCATACAGTACGTATGTATTATGTATTTATGTTTTTATTTTAATTCAATTAATTATTTATTTATTTTTTTTAATTATTTACATTCATTTGTATGAATTTTAATTCTTTTAATTCTTTTAAATCCTTTTTTTATTTTTATTTCAATTTTAAATGATTTCTGTTAATGTTAATTATATTTAAAATGTATTTTAATTAATTCTTTTTCATTTAAATTTAATTGAAAAGTAGATAAAGTAGTAAATTTAATAATAGAAGAATATTGGCTAATTTTGATAAATTTTAATTAATTTAAATGTCATTAAAATTATTCTTGATTTATTTTAAGTTACATTTTTAAATGAGTTTTGTTTATAATAATAATACATTTTTACCTTTTATTTTAATGAACTAATTTTAGTGATTTTTTTTAAATTATTTAATTATATTTATAAAAGATTTTTGTTTATATTTGTTTATACTTTATTTTAAGTAATTGATTGAAAAGAATTTTTTTTTTTTACATTTTAAGTTAAATTATTTTAAATGATTTTGTGTATTTTAATAAGTTATTTAAATTTATTTTAATTAGTTTAAATACATTTTTTAGTTCTTTTAATTTTTTATTTTAAGTTCAGTTATTTAAAATCATTTTTGTCTCAATTATTTAAATGTATTTTAATTAATTTTAACGACTTGTAATTATTCAAATAATTTTATGTTTATGTTAATGTAGTTAACTAATTATTCCCATTAATTTTGATTTAATTATAATGCCTTTAAAATGATTCTTGATTTATTTTAAGTTACATTTTTAAAAAAAGTTTTGTTTATAATAATTAATTTTTACATTTTATTGTAATGAACTAATTTTAATGATTTTTTAAAATTATTTAATTATATTTATAAATGATTTTTTTATTAATTATTTTTTATTTTAAGTAATCAACTAATTTTTTATGTTTTAAGTTTAATTATTTTAAATTATTTTGTGTATTTAATGATTTATTTCAATTCATTTTAATTTGTTTAAATACATTTTTTTAGTTCTTTTAATTTTTTATTTTAAGTTATTTCAAATATCAAATTTATTTTAGTGACTTTTAATTATTCAAATAATTTTTAATTAATTTTAATTATTTATTTTAATTATTTTAATTTATTTTAATTAATTTTTTGTTTGTTTAATAACCTCAAAAAACATTCTAGAAATTTTGCAATAAATCTCCTTTTGTGTTCTACAGGAGAAATAAAACCATACCGTTTTAAAAAAGACTTGAGGGAGAGTAAATGACAGCATTTTCATTTTCGGGTGCGCTGTCTCTTTAAAGCAGTGCAGGACTAAACCTGTTCTTACCTGTCTGATAGGAATGGTGTAACATGACAGAGGCATCTGTGTGTGTGTGTGTGTGTGTGTGTCTCCTCCTGTTTTAAACACAAATGGCTGGTATGTGAGTGGTGTGAACTGCCAGGCACCCGTCACCGTTTCTATTTTAGCTGAGCAGCTCATACTAGAAGAACATACTGCTCTCTTTTGTGAGGAAAAGCAGACAGAGAGCGAGTGGAAAAACAGGGAATGTTCTCTGATCCGACGTCATCCGAAGCCTACAACTCAACAGAATTATGCTTATTAGTGGTATTACTAGTACTTATGCTCATAGCTAGAGTTAATGATATGAACAAACCTCCAACTCTTAAGTAGTAGTTGTCGTTGATTTGCGCTGAAAAGAGACCTGAGCCATATCAACAGACCAGAATAACACAGAGATGTGAAACAAGACTTATTTCGCTTTAGATTTTACGTCACATTGCAGAAGTAAAATGGGTTTCTAGTAGACTTTACCACACACACTTGAGTACTTGGTTTAGTTGCATCATGTTAAAATGGCATCGGTGAGCTAATTTTTGGAGAAAACGGTTAAACGTGGCCTCGAGTCTGAGCAAGAGCATATTGTCAACCCGCAGATGCTGGAGAAGAACCAAACATGAAGTCATCTGGATGACAGCAAACCTGCTCGTAGGAGCATGTGTGTGATTATCTGGAATTAAATACTGACTCAGAAGTGGAAATGCTGAATTGAGGCAGTGTTAAACGTCCTAAAGTGATCTTTATGGTCACATTAAACACACAACCAATGAACCGAGGACTGCTATTTTGTACTTTGCTTGAGACATAAATCAGTGTAATTATTGACTTGTTTATGTAATGACGTGTAGTTGATGATACAAATTTGCAACAGTTTAGTTGCAGTAAATGTTACGTTTATTAAAAGACCTTTTAAAATGTAGTAAAGAGAAATCAAACTGTTTGATATAAGAATGAAATTTTGATTTTTATTTTAATGCCATTTAAAATGATTTATTTTTTAAATATTTGTTTTTTTTAGTTAACTAATTTTAATCACATGTATTATTTAATTATTTTTTATTTATTTTAAGTTCAGTTATTTTAAATGGTTTTGAGTATTTTAATTGCGCAAATTTATTTTAATTAGTTTTAATACTTTTATTTATTTTAAGTTATTTCAAATTATTTTGCTTATTTGAATTATTTTATTTTAATGAATTGTAATTCAAATTATTTTTGAACTGTTGTGCTGAAATGAATCAAGCTTAATTTTAATTTTTAAAGTTAAATTTTTAATGATTTTTGTATATATTAATTACTTTTCAAATTTGTTTAATAAACTATGTTTAATGATTTTTAATTCTTTCAAACGATTTGTTTTAATTATTAATGGATTTTAATTTTTGTAAACTATTTTTATTTTAATTTTAGTTTAAAGTTTAGTTATTTAAATGATTTTTTTTTACATTAATTCTGATTCATTTTAATGCCATTAAACTTATTTTAATTTTTAAATTAGATTAATTAGGTTTTTTTAATTAACTAATTTTAATTACATGTATTACTTAATTATTTTTTAACTGCTTGATGTAAGAATGAAAACACAGTAAATGTAATTAAAATAATCAAGGCATGTTTTAAACAGAAATGGGTGATGATGGAAGTGAATCATTAAATCTGAGCTGAAATTAATTGCTGTTATTAAAAGAAATTTAACAAGTTTAATTGATTTTTTTTTTAAATTTATTTACTTATTTATTTATTTGCTTTACTTATTTCTTAATTTATTTGCTTATTTTCTTGCTTATTTTTAATTTAAAAAAAAAAAACATTCTGGAAATGTTTTTGAAAAACATTCCTTTGTGTTGCAGAGGGGAAATAAAGTCATATATTCTGAAAATCAAACTTACTATGGTCTTGTGCATTCAAATATTGTGCATTTTCATGTAGATGAGCCACGTGCTGTGTGCATGATTTATACATGTATTTATTGTGGATTTTGTGTGTGTTGAATGCAGGTGGGCAAAGAGACGGTTCAGACCACTGAGGATGCCATCATGAGGAGAGACATGCCGCCTGCCTTTATAAAGTAAGACACACACACACACTCTTTCTGTTGAAGGTAAAGGTCACGGACAACATGTTAAGTGTGTGTGGTGCTATGAATAATGGAGCTCAATTTTTTTTTGTCTGCATCAGCATTTTGTTTTAAATGAAAATCTATATGCAACTGCAACTGTGCAACTCTAAATGCTGCTTCTTTCATCTTTTTCTGTAGTTTTATCATTTGCATGCACTTATAAATGCATACATTGAATGCAATAGAAGTTGCTTTTGGATGAATGCATGCATGTAGATTTAAATGCATGTGTTTTCAGTTAACTCTATTGTCTGTGAATGTGTGTGTGTGTGTGTTTGTTGAGGGAGGAAGTGCTCTAATGCAGGTGTGTTGACTAATAAATCAGGTGCGGACATGCTAGAGCAGCTGCGCTCATGAGCAAACACAACTACACCTCCTGAGAGAAGCACAACTAGAGTTCTTCTACACGTGTTTTTGTCTCAGAACGCATACGAAGCCTCTGCATTACTCTTCAATTGTGGAAAAAAGCTGTAGAGTCTGTTCAGAATTATTGGTGATGTTCACACTGAAAATGATTTGCATCAACGAAGCAAACTTCATTTTCATGTACATTTTAAATGAGACTTGAGGCAACATGTAACAAAGTGATATGTAACAATGTAGCAAATGTCTGCATTACATCACTGCTCATTTGCATAAAAATGTGCTCATCTTAAAGGGACAGTTCACCCAAAAATGCCATGTTGTTCCAAAACCAAATGACTCCAGAAAGACATTTTAAATAATACACTCTTAAAATAGAGACTGACACTAAATATTTAAAAAGAACCATAAAATGTCCTAATAATATAGTCTTTTGCTGTTGCTGGTTTGTCTCATTGGTTGTATGTTTTGTGTAACAAAATGATCTTCTCAATCAAAGTCGTTTATTTGGTCTTATTGAACAAGTTAACTGTATTTCGTGCTTTAGGCTCATGAGTTTGAAGCTTTCCAGCTTCAAAAAGGACAAAAACACCACAAAAGTATCGTAAACGTCTTCTAAAATCATCAGTAATACTGAAAATTGTGAACAATTCAAGTCAAATGACTTGAACTGAATCAGTGAATCAGTTCGAATCATGAACAAATAATTCAACAAATGATTAAATGATTTAACTAAAAAAATAAATAACTGCTTCTCACAGTAAAATCCCTTCATGTCATTGAAAATAAAAGGCTTTTGGTTGATTCATCACTGCGAATGACTGTCAGTGTGTACGTCCCTCAGGAACAGTCCAGCAGATGGTAAATCTCCAGCGATTTGCACAAACATCTGCGTATCGCAGTGCTGTTTGGGGAATAACAAAATAAAATAAAGCAGGAAATAGCTAAAAATCGCTTGGAAATGTCCCGAACCATAAACCACCTCTAGACCAGCAGGGCTGGTTCACAGCGGTTTATCTGTTTGTTCGTATTTCGTATATTTGAGTTTGTTGTTGCACATTTCAGAGCCCACAGACATGCTGTTTACTCAGACGCTGTGTCATTCTTGTGGCTTAAATCTGATTTATTTACAATAATGATACGTTATACAAGTCTGAAAGCCTTTTCAGCTCTTTAGACGCTCCTGAATTGATCCTGAAGCTGCTTTGAGTCATACATGAATTCATTCTGCTGCGCTGAGTCAGGAGGAACGTATGGATTACTGGAAACACTGACACACATAATGGACAACCTGTGTTTCTCTCTAAATATAGTTGGTGTTCGTGTGTGGCCTGGTGCAGTAGTGCTGATTAAAATTCATATGCATTACTGTAACCTACACAAACACACACACACACACATACACTGTTGTGACCTTGCTGTCCTGACACACACACACACACACACAGCTGCGGTCTGTCCTGCCACAGAGAAATATAACACCAGTCTCCATTCTGCAACGACAACAAAACCCTCCTGACGACAGGCAGACACAGATGAATAGGGCATGAGTGAGTGTGTGTTTGTGTGTGTGTGGGAATTGGGGCCTAGTACGTCACTCCTACGTGATTTAGGTCTGCTGACTGAGAATAAAAAAGCATGCATGTGGGACAAACAGTGTTGGGGAGTGACTAAAACGAAAACTGAAAAATGCATACAATATAAAATCAGAACACTCATTGACCTTTTACATCCATTTTTATGCTTGCAAATGTAAACTTGAGCTTTGCTGTGACATTCTAAATTGTTGTTCCAATTTCTACTGGTATGTCACTGAGATAATGCTTTGCAAAAATGACTTGCATTGTGTGCATCGAATGTGCTGAATTATAAATATAATGTTTTCCTTTCCTTCAAATGTAGTTATGAATTTATAGAGGTGCATTACTCTATAAAAAAGTAATCTGAAAAATGTAAAAGATTTGAAATGCATTTATTTTATGCTAAGTATAGTTCAAGTCTAACATATTTACAGCTTGAGGCTTGTGCACAATGCACATTTCTTAATATTAAGCCTAAAATATGTTTTAATGTCAGTGTTGATGAGGATTTTATTATCTTTAAATATTTTGCATTTAAAGACGATATTATTTAAGTGTACCGCTTTAGAACAATAAAATATTCTAAGTGTATCTTCTGGATTTCTGCACAATTGAAGTATGTTAAGTACAAAATAAGTTGTTAAAATTTAGCAGACTTTAAATATACCAGTTTAGTATACTAAAAGTACAATTGCAAGGCATTTTTATTAAGTACGTAAGGTGAAAATATATTTGTAGTATACTTAGCATGAAATAAAAGTATTTTTAAAACATTTTAGTATATTTATTTTTCACTAGGATATAGCTGTGTATTTTCCAGATTGCTGATTATTTATTTTTAATAAAGGAAGGAAAAACAAATTATAAAAACAGTAAAAAAAAAAAAAAAAAAAAAAAAATAATATTTAAAATATTAACAATAAAATATTAAAATATTTCTAGGAAATGTACACAATTAATAATATTAAAAATATATATTTTTTGAAACATGATAATATATATAATAATATTTTTTTCATCAAGGATGCATTAAATTGATCAAAAGTGACACTAAAGACATTCTAATTTCTATTTCATATAAATACTGTTCTTTTGAACTTTCTATTTATCTGTGAATCTGTAAAAACAAAATGTATGATGGTTTCCACTAAAATATTGTGCAGCACAACTGTTTTCAACATTGATAATAGTCAGAAATGTTTCTTGAGCAACAAATTGGCAGCCCTGCTAAAAGCCAAAGGCATTCAGACTTGTGTAACATATCATTAGTGTAAATAAATCATATTTGAGCACAACACAACCACAAGAATGACACAACGTCTGAGTAAGCAGCTAATTAAAAAAAGTAAAAAGAAAAGTAAATAACATTTAAAATATAAACAATAAAATTGTAAAATATTTCTAGGAAATATACACAATAAATACACTACTGTTAACAAGTTCAGTAATATTTTTTTAAACAAAATTAATACTTTTTTCATCGTGTCAGTGAAGACATTTATAATGTTACAAAAGAGTTCTATTTCAAATAAATGCTGTTGTTTTCAACTTTCTATTCACCTGTGAATCCTAAAATAAAATGTAAGAAAGTTTCCACAAAAATATTGCGCAGCACAACTGTTTTCAACATTGTTAATAATCATAAATGTTTGTTGAGCAGCAAATCAGCATATTAGAATGATTTTTGAAGCATCATGTGACGCTGAAGACTGGAGTAATGATGCAGAAAATTCAGATTTGATCACAGAAATAAATTACATTTTAATAGATATTTACATAGAAACAGCTATTTTAAATTCTGATAATATTTCACAATTTTTACTGTGTTTTTGATCAAATAAATGCAGCTTTGGAGAGCATAAAAGAGATCTAAGTTGCTCATAAGATACTGAGTGTTAAACTTTCGATTCATCTGTGAATCCTTAAAAAAAGTATCATGGTTTCCACAAAAATATTGGGCAGCACAGCTGTTTTCAACATTGATAATGCTTAGAAATGTTTTTTGAGCAGCAAATCAGCATATTAGAATGATTTCTGAAGGATCATGTGACAATAAAGACTGGAGTAATGATGCTGAAAATTTAACTTTGATCACAGAAATAAATTTCATTTTAACAGATATTCACATAGAAACAGCTATTTTAAATTCTAATAATATTTTACAATTTTTACTGTATTTTTGATCAAATGAATGCAGCTTTGGAGAGCATAAAGGAGATCTAAGTTGCTCATAAGATACTGAGTGTTGAACTTTCTATTCATCTGTGAATTCTAAAAAAAAAATGCATCATGGTTTCCACAAAAATATTGGGCAGCACAGCCCAATATTTGTATAAACATTGATAATGCTCAGAAATGTTTCTTGAGAAGCAAATCAGCATAATAGCATGAGTTCTAAGGGATCTTGTGACATTCAAGACTGGAGTAATGATGCTGAAAATTTAACTTTGAATGCAGAAATAAATTTCATTCTAACAGATATTCACATAGAAACAGCTGTTTTAAATTCTAATAATATTTTACAATTTTTACTGTATTTTTGATCAAATAAATGCACCCTTGGAGAGCATAACTGAGATACTGATTGTTTATAGCTTCACTATCAGATGAATGTGTAACCAAAAGAAAGACTGTGACTAACTCTCTCTGTTTTGTCTTATTCTCTGTAGGGTTGAGAACGCGTGCACTAAATTGGTTCAGGCTGCTCAGATGTTAAAGGCCGATCCTTATTCTGTCCAAGCCCGAGATTATCTGATCGACGGGTCCCGCGGGATCCTCTCCGGCACCTCCGACCTGCTTCTGACATTCGATGAGGCCGAGGTATGATCCGTTTAAAACCGTTTAATGGGTTTATTCCTTTGGGCCTGACCTTGTGCATTAATACTGACGAAATCGCTGCTCTATGTCCTGATCTCAGGTTCGTAAAATCATCCGTGTGTGTAAAGGGATTCTGGAGTATCTGACCGTGGCTGAGGTGGTGGAGTCTATGGAGGACCTGATCACTTACACCAAAAACCTGGGACCAGGTATTTTAATATTAAAATACATTAAAAACAACACGAGTTATGTTTTATATGTAGTATGTGAAGCAGGATGTAGACCAATGAGATTTCACAGTGGGCGTGGCTTCACACTGTGATGTAATACGAGTCTTTTTGATGATGTGGATAATTAGGAGATCATTTATTTGCACTTAATGCTTTGTAAATGTTGCTTCACAGGCATGACGAAGATGGCTAAGATGATTGATGAACGACAGCAGGAATTAACGCATCAGGAGCACAGAGTCATGCTGGTCAATTCCATGAACACCGTCAAGGAGCTGCTGCCTGTTCTCATCTCAGGTCTGACCTCTGACCTCATAAATATACAGGAATTAATAGTTTTATTCATTAAGGATGCGTTATATTGCTCAAAAGTGACAGTAAAGACATTTATAATGTTGCGAAATAATTCTATTTCAATTAAATGCTTTTCTTTTGAGCTTTGTATTCATCTGTAAATCCAATATATGACATTTACACAAATATTGGGCAGCACAAGTGTTTTTAACAGTGATTGTAGTCAGAAATGTTTCTTGAGCATCAATTAGAATGATTTCTGAAGGATCATGTGACACTGATGACCAGTAATGATGCTGAAAATTCATCTTTGATCTTATAAATAAATTACGTTTTAACTGATATTCACATTGTAAACAGCTATTTGAAATTGTACAAATATTCCACAATTTTTAGTGTATTTTTAATTAAATAAATGCAGCTTTGGTGAGCGGAAGAGACTTTTAACATGTTTGTTGTTTAACGCAGGCATCAAGATCTTCGTAACGACCAAGACGTCTCAGGGTAAAGGTGTGGAGGAGGCTCTGAAGAACAGGAACTTCACCGTGGAGAAGATGAGCGCTGAAATCAATGAAATCATCCGCGTGCTGCAGCTCACGTCATGGGACGAGGACGCCTGGGCCAATAAGGTGTGTGAGAGGGCAAAGGTCACTGTGTGTTCATGTGCATGCATGATAAATGCACAGAGTGCAATTCACTGTCAGCTCACATGCATGCACGGATTTGTGGCGTTATATTATTTACTACACATTTTACATCACGCATGCATGCACATGCATTCTAGAGGTTTAAACATGAAAATTATATTGCAAAAGTACTAGATTTGAAGGGTGAAGTGTGTGTTATGAACTACTGTTTGCAAATACAGGTGTGTTGAATGTATTTGTTGTGCCTTTGTGTGTGTTGAGCTGGTTTCAGGTTTTCTGGCTGGATTTTAAGTTTTTGGTTGAAGTAATTCCTGAGATGGCTGGAAGTGGCATGTGCAAACAATAACAAGTCAATCCAGATCACTTTTGGACTAAAACATGCAGTGGAAATGAAGTTTGTTGCCTCAGAAGTTTGTTGCTTTGAGCTCACATGTTGCTGTAAAAGGGTAAGAATGATGCCGTTTGACGGGAACCTGGTTTCATTAGAGCTGCAGACACTGAATCTGGCTGATGCATTATTGCATGCATGAAAATATCAGCGTATTACACTTTTTAAAGCTTCTGGAATTGGTATGAATCAGTCTCACAAATACAGTCCATCCCAAAAAATCCAAAGAAATAATATTTGTCTTAAAGAAACAGAAGCAAGCTTTAGGGCTATCAACATTTAATGCATTGTGACAATTATTTTGCAATTATAACATTATTTTTATGTAATAATTGTATGGTAAAGGGAATTTATTTAATTTTACATTATGCAATATGCAGGGAAAATACGGTGTAAATTTTGAAAATAATAGTAATATTTTATGTAAATATAAAATATAAAAATAAATAAGTACATTTTTATGCATTGTTACATATTTACCATATTTTTTTTAAATTACTTTTATTCTTTTATTTTTATTCAGCATACTTTTTTTTTTTTTTTTTTTTTGTTTTTTTTTTAGTTTTTTTGCAAATATAATATATTATAAGTTTTTATGTAATAGTTTTATGGTAAAGTAAATTAATTTAAATTAAAATAAAGTGATTTATTTATATTATGCAACATGCAGGGGAAATACGGCATAGATGTGAATATATATACTTTTATTTATATATATATATATATATATATATATATATATATATATATATATATATATATATATATATATATATATATATATATATATAATATATAAATATATAAATATATAAAAAATATCTGATTTTATGCATTGTGACAAATATTTTCCACAAATTCGTATTAGTTTTATGTAGGGGACAAAAAAAATGTATTGGACATTTTAGTTTTTAGGTTTTTAGGTTTTTGTTTATTTTTTTTTTGTTGTTTTTTTTGCAATTATAATATTTTATCATTTTTATGTAATAGTTTTGTGGTAACAGGAATTCATTTATGATGTAAAATATTAAATTTAATTAAATTAAAAGCAATTATTGTCATGACAAGCATATTTTCACAAATTTTCATTACTTCTATGTAGGGAAAAAAGAAACATTCTTAGTGCACATTTTAGTTTTGAGTTGTTGTTTTTTTTTTTTTTGCAATTATAATATATTAGCATTTTTATGTAATAGTTTTGTGGTAACATGAATTCATTTAAATTCAAATAAAGTGTGATTTATTTACACTGTGCAACATGCAGGGGAAAACTGTGTAGATGTGAACATAATAATTATGTTTTTTATAAGCATAAAAATAGAAATAATGCAATAAATTAGAAATAATGCAAATTCCCATTGCTGTTACTGTATGTGGGGAAAAAAAACTTTTTTCTTACCATAATGTGTCTAGACATTTTAGTTTAGATTTGTTTGTAATTATTATATTATCATTTTAATGTAATATTTTTTCATAAAAGTAAATTTATTTCAATAAAGATACAACATGCAAGGGAAATTTGATGTAAATGTAAAAATAATAATTACTTTTTATAAAGATATAAGAAATATAAATAATGTCACAATGTTAAAAATCTTAACAGTTCTAAATAGTTTTCATTTTCTTCATTTTGTCTTCATAATTATAATTTTGGGGAAGAAATATTGAAGTTTTGTGAGATTTATTCATGTTTTGGGGAAGTGACCGTTTGAGGTTGAAAGTTAATGCTTTCAGATGTGGGTTTTATGAGAACTAGGCTTGCGGTTGTGGATTTTCTGTGTTTTTGTTTATTACTTTATTTATGCATTTCTCTTGTCTCTCGGTTGATCTTGTCAGTCGTTCTTGTTAAAATGTGTGCTTTGTTTCTCCTCTCTTGGTTTGTTTTCCCCCACTGTAGAAGGTAAGGATCTGTGCGCATGCTCGCTGTGTGTTAGCAGGTTTGCGCTCGGCCTCGCTTAAATGTGATCGGATTGAGAGTGAAATTACGGCTGGACGTTTGTCCCGTCGCTCGTGTGTGATGCTAACCGAATGGAGCTGCTCCAGGAGAAATGCAACGCAGTTTTATTAAATGAACTCACGTTTGTCTTTGCTTCCTTTTCCAGCATCAAGTCATCTCATTTATTTTTTTTTTTAATTGAGTATTTAAAGATGCAGTGACATGCAGCAGAAATAGTTTTTCTGTCATTTGATTTGCTCGTTATAGGTGTTAACCAATATGGCAGTTGATATGGCAGCAAGGCTGCATTTATTTGATTACAAATACAGTAAAATTTGTAAAAGTGTGAAATATTTTTGCAATTTAAAATAACTGTGTTCTGTGTGAGTATCTTGTAAAATGTAATTTTACAAAGCTGAATTGATGTGATCAAAGCTGAATTTTCAGCATCATTACTCCAGTCTTCAGCGTCACATGATGCTTCAAAAATCATTCTAATATGCTGATTTGCTGCTCAAGAAACATTTATGATTATTATCAATGTTGAAAACACTTGTGCTGACCAATATTTTTGTGGAAACGGTGATACATTTTAATTTTCAGGATTCACAGATGAATAAAAAAAATTAAAATAACAGCATTTATTTAAAATACAAATATTATAAATGTCTGACACAATTGATCAATTTTGATCATCTTTGATAAATAAAAAAAAATTATTTTTTGTTTAAAAAAATATTAATGCACTTGTGTATATATATATAATAAATATTTTTTTAAACAAAATTATATGCATTTATAAATTTAAAGAAAAAAAATATAAATTAAATATAAATAATATAAAATAAAATA